>NW_007378858.1:40271-53317 GCF_000475195.1 Diaphorina citri | reverse complement strand
GCTCCTTATCTTAAGGCCATAGACTGTATTAAAACATTTTAATAAGTCTGTTGTGCTCAATATTCAAATGTCTCCGTAGGTCGGGGGGGGGGGAAAGGCCGCCTAAAAGATGCAATTGGACCAAATCATCCTCAACTGTACTTCACGCGGAGGACGGTGTAACTAATCTGTACTGTCACACCGCCATGTTAGATAAAGGCTTTGTCCCTTGGCAGGTCTTTCTGTGCAATGAAACTATTGCCCTTAGTTATAGTGCGGTTGAGAATGGACTAGTGTTCCCTTTCTTTTGTAACTTAAATTTTTACTCACCTACTCTGGGTTCTACATTCAAATAGGTGTCCGTTGTCCCTTGGGTGTAGGTGTTAGTGTCTCTTTTTCTTGTACATCTTTAAAGTCTACGTATAAAACTCTTACACTGCCTCTTTTTTTCCGCAGCTGCGTCCAAGCTGGATCATTTCATGCATTTCGTCAAGTGTAAGGCGGAAAACTTCAAAGTCATCCTGGCGCCTAGTCCGAAATATATGGGTATCTCCGATGAACCACCCCGTTATATGGGTGCTGGATTTGTAGTGCTATCCTCTAACAATATGGATCTTTACTTCTATATGGATGAACCAGGTAATAGATCAGTTGCGCTTACTTGGGTGATGTTTCAAAGTCATAGAGCAGGAAAAACGAGGACCAAGGGAATTTTTCTTTTTCTTCTACGCCTTCTAGAGCCCGAGATAAATCGATTTAAAAAATACCGGTAAATCGTGAACTTTGACGTCACGGCATACGCTCCCGTACGCGATGACGTCATAATTCATGACTACCGCCTCGTTTGTTTGTGCGCATGGGTTTCTGCGCCAAAACACGTTTTGAGGTCCCTAGTTTTTAAGTGTCCTACTTAAATTTAATAATTATCCTCCGATGTTATTTGCTTTCAGGTCTAGTACCGCGGGAACCTCACATGTTGGAATTGGCTAACGGGGAGATGGTAGAGTCTGCAGCTCCTATGTGGGGTGTAGACATCAAGTGTGGCAAGGGTACAGACTTCAGCTACGGGCCTTGGGCAGATAGACAGCGCGAGCATCTGTTCAAGTTCTTCTTTCCTCAGGTATAGATGGACACGGCCAAGCTAGGCTAGGCTTGAATAATTTTAGCTCAAGCCTAGACTTGTGTACGTCACCCCCCCACTTTAACGCCAAACAGTACAGTTAAAACACTAGCCCTTACAAGCCTAACCGATCCCTGTTCATAAGTGCCCTTTCAAGGCACCTTACCTGGTTGAGAGTCAAATCCAATGTTTAGGGTTCAGTCCCAACTGAAGCATAAATTTTTCTCTCAGTAATCGGTTAAAATATGACATATTTACATTTTGTAACACGAATCTTTTGGTTAAAATCGATGCAACGGTTGGCATTTTACCGCTTTTGGCAGTTTTAGGTGTAATTCAAAGCTACAATATTTTTACAAAGCTACAATATTTTGGATTGACTCTAAGTAATGACATGTAGAGAATAGTTTTTGGGTCTGGAATTTTTGGCCTGGCTCGAGTTTTTGCCCTGGCAATGCTGATTTGGTATTCACTAGAATTCTCAATTTGTTATAATAAAAGTTTCAGAAGAGTTTAATTCGAAATCTTTGCCACTTTGATTTTTACTTTCTATTACTAATGTATAGCGGAGCCATAGTAGTATTTTCTGTTCTATTTTATTCTATTCTATGGCTTATTCTATTCTATTCTCAGGACTGTCAGACCATGGTACCTACCCCCGCCCCGCAGCCTGGCGAAAGACGCTCTGTTCAGTCATTTGATGTGAGACTCAGTACTCTACATGAAAGCACCATAGATCTTCTCTTCTCTAAAAACAAGGTAAATATACTTATTAGGTGTTCAGTGTTCATTATTTCATCATACTATGCTACCGCAGCCTAGTGCTCTGTCCAGTCATTTGATGTCAGACTCAGTACTCTACATGAAAGCACCATAGATCTTCTCTTCTCTAAAAATAAGGTAAATATATTTATTAGGTGTTCATTATTTCATCATACTATGCTACCGCAGCCTAGTGCTCTGTTCAATCATTTGATGTCAGACTCAGTACTCTACATGAAAGCACCATAGATCTTCTCTTCTCTAAAAATAAGGTAAATATATTTATTAGGTGTTCATTATTTCATCATACTATGCTACCGCAGCCTAGTGCTCTGTCCAGTCATTTGATGTCAGACTCAGTACTCTACATGAAAGCACCATAGATCTACTCTTCTCTAAAAATAAGGTGAGTAACTGCCAGCCTAGTTAGCTGGGAAGATTCGATCTGAAACAGATAAGGTTCGTTCTTAGAACGGCTGGCTTTCTCCTATCCTGTCCCTTTTCTTTCTTTTTTAAATTTTTGGGCGATAGGACTTTGTTTCGTTTAGTTAATTATTGTTTTATTATTATTATTATTCTAAAGCTAAAATTAAAATATTAAGGCTTCTAAGAAAATCATGTATGAAATTTGCGATAATGGATGACAATGAAAAATAACCAAAAATTTCTTTTTCTTTTTAAATCCATGTTTTTATTTGTTTATTCCAGGAAACTAACGCAGTTCACGTCAACGTAGGTCAGGGTTCCTATCTGGAAATGACCCTGCCTTGGATTATAGGGTCCGACGGTTACACTACCAAGGTAACAGGACAGCTGTTGCACTTTGAAGCTACCACCAGTCTCACATTCCGGTCCCTGGTTGAAAGTGAAACACTTGAGTTTGCTATACGGTAAGTTATCACTATAACAAAAAGTGGTTCGGCCAGCCTAGTTAACTTGGTTGGCTATGCCGCGCGTTCGATTACCGCCCGGCGCGGATTTTATCCTGTCCCTGGTTGAAAGTGAAACACTTGAGTTTGCTATACGGTAAGTTATCACTATTTCTATAACAAAAAGTGGTTCGGCCAGCCTAGTTAATTTGGTTGGCTATGCCGCAGGTTCGATTCCCGCCCGGGGTGGATTTTATCCTGATGGGATAATGTTCGTTCTCGGAACGGCTGGCTTTCTCCTATCCTGTCTTCCTTCTCTCTTCGTTTTCGGGACGATAAGACCTTCGCAGCTACAGTTCCCTCTGTCAAACCTCTTTTTTTTTTTAACTATTCTATTCGGTTTTACCCTAATTTGTTCTATTCTATTCCTTTCTCCTATCCTGTCTTCCTTCTCTCTTCGTTTTCGGGACGATAAGACCTTAGCAGTTACAGTTCCCTCTATCAAACCTCTTTTTTTTTAACAATTCTATTCGGTTTTACCCTACTTTATTCTATTCTATTCCCTTTCAGATCTCATTATCCACTAAGATGGAACGATCATCAGGAGTGGTTACTGAATCTCACTGGTTGCAAGGCATCCGGGTATTTCATCTATGCTCATAAGGACTTCTTTCAAGGTACATTAAATGAGTAAACAAAAAGTCAATCCACCTATGTACTGCTGAAGTCGTACGGTGTATGGCAGATACAAAAAGATGTATTTTCTTTACTCTGCCAACACCATTCGGCAAAAGCTAAAGCCGCTACAACAACAACAACATGAGTAAACAAAAAGGCAATGCACCTCTGTACTGTTGAAGTCGTACTTACCTACTTTCCAATGAGTGGTACGCGGAAGCATTTCTGGTGGTGCAATAATAGTAGTAGCCTACTGCTGGAGTAAAGGGACTTTTCAGTCCTATGCGAGCAGTATAAATAAGCACTATTGTTATTATTATTACCTACTTTCCAATGAGTGGTACGCTGAAGTACGTGGAGAGATGTGAAAAACCCAGTTTTATGATTTGTCTCGTAAATGCGAAAAACAAACCTGGCAACCCTTGTTAGGAGAGAAAAAAAATCTACAATCAGACACAAAATTTCGCCTGCGGCGCTATAATTTCTTTATTTAACCCCCCAAATCACCCAAAATTTGCTGTTTGGTGGTACGCCTTAAGAACCTTGAGATGTCAGGTGGTACTCAGTACACGAAAGTTTGGGAACCCCTGGAGTAGGTATTATAGGTATTAAGTGAAGAACAACATTTACGGGGTCAAGTACATTAATCAGACACAAAATTTCGCCTGCGGCGCTATAATTTCTTTATTTAACCCCCCAAATCACCCAAAATTTGCTGTTTGGTGGTACGCCTAAAGAACCTTGAGATCTCAGGTGGTACTCAGTACACGAAAGTTTGGGAACCCCTGGTGTAGATATTAAGTGAGGAACAACATTTAAGTACGGGGTCGAGTACATCAAGGTGTGGTCAGGTTTTTCAACCAAGTTTCTCGCCTGGCCATTGCATACTTTCTCCTTTGACCGGGAAAATATTCGGATCGACTGCTGGTCTATCCCAATAGCTGCCATCTCTATTAACTGGATCTACCACCCTATGCCGGCGTTTGGTCCGCCACCTCAGGCAGATATCACCACACCGGAGAAAGAAGAAATACTGCTGTCCCCTATGCGGATACCAAGGTCTAGGAAAGCTACTGGATTTACTTGGCCACAGGTAAAATAGTAATAATGAACAAGTAAAATAGAGAACATAGTAAGAAGTTAGTGAACCAAGTTATAGGTACATATTTTATTTTATTTTTAAAAAGATGAGTGTTCCACCGCCGTTTTTATTTCGTAGCAATGAAACAACTGCTACATTAGACGCATGTGGCCTGTGTCGTAGCATGCCCATCCCGTAGTATGCCTCTCATCAGATGGGCGAGAAGAGACACAATACTTCCCATTTAGGTGCTGGCTCAACACGAGAACACCAGAAAGTAACCCGTTGAAATATTAGCAATCGAAAAACGAGTACAATTTTTTTGTCAATTCAGGGATTCGAATCCGGGACCTTCTGCATGGCAAGCAAGCGCGTTACCACGAATAGGTAAGGTTAATTGTGAGGACTGAGGAGGCGGGTAGCCAGCCGAGTTAGCTTAGTTGGTAGTGCGTCTGCCTCGTAAGCGCTAGGCCGTGGGTTCGATTCCCGCCCGGGGCGGATTTTATCCTGATGGGATAATGTTCGTTCTCGGAACGGCTGGCTTTCTCCTATCCTGTCTTCCTTCTCTCTTCGTTTTCGGGACGATAAGACCTTAGCAGTTACAGTTCCCTCTATCAAACCTCTTTTTTTAACTATTCTATTCGGTTTTACCCTACTTTATTCTATTCTATTCTCTTCCAGATCTCATTATCCACTAAGATGGAACGATCATCAGGAGTGGTTACTGAATCTCACTGGTTGCAAGGCATCCGGGTATTTCATCTATGCTCA
The DNA here is from genome assembly GCF_000475195.1 of Diaphorina citri. Taxonomy (NCBI): domain Eukaryota; kingdom Metazoa; phylum Arthropoda; class Insecta; order Hemiptera; family Psyllidae; genus Diaphorina; species Diaphorina citri. The sequence goes on along the minus strand of NW_007378858.1, from coordinate 48,057 downwards.
TAAGGACTTCTTTCAAGGTACATAAGAGACACAATACTTCCCATTTAGGTGCTGGGTGAACACGAGAACACCAGAAAGTAACCCGTTGAAATATTTGCAATCGAAAAACGAACATATTATGCAAAGAAGAAATATTGCTCTCCCCCATGAGGATACCACGCTCCAGAAAAGCCACTGGATTCACATGGCCACAGGTAAATAGCCAAACTTGAAGTCAAAACTGTGAAAAGTATCTTTAAAAGGTAGTCAGCTCCCATGGTGTAGTGGTCACTGCGCTCGCCTTGTAGGTATGCGGGAGATCCGGGTTTGATTCCCGGCGGAGTCAAAAAATTTGTATCATGCAAATGATTGATTCCGTGACTGACCGTTGCGGGGCCCACTCAGCCTCGTGAGGACAATGAGTAGCTGTAGGTATGTATATTAAAAAAAATAAAATAATAATCTCATAGTGATTGTTGCCATCATGGATGGTAGGTATGTAAACATTAAGCCCTGAATTATTGAGATATTTGGAAAATCCTACTACGTATGCTGCAGTGAGCACCAAATAATACAAAGAAACGGCATTTATTTATTATTTGACTTGTTTGTAACCCGGGTCTCCCGCGTGCAAGGCGAGCGCAGTGACCACTACGCCATGGGAGCTGACGTAGGAACAATGAAATAAGGAGATTATTTGACGTTTCCGTTCCAGATGTCCGCATTTGTTCTGTCTTTTTGTTTATGGACCAGACTTCACATCCGTACAGTAGGACGGGTAAGATGACGGATTGGTATATTCTTATTTTTTTGTATTTATCTAAAGCCTTATGAACCCTAATCTGAATCATGGTTTAATTGGTTTTATTTGACTATTTCATTTTCTGTTGTGTGATTTCAGGATGGAAATCCCAAGTTTGACCCCACCACTCTGCCCGCAGATAAAGTCAGCTTAGAACTGGAAATAGGCCCCTCTGTAATGTATCTGTATGGCTCTTGGCTTAGGAACTTCTACTTCTTGAAGGTAATTGAACGAACTAAGAAAATTGCAAGTTCTATATCGACAATTATAAATCAGGACGATTACTCATACAGTGAGTGTCGATTACTTCAACAGTATGTCTGCTGATGAAGTCAGCTTAGAACTGGAAATAGGCCCCTCTGTAATGTGTCTGTATGGGTCTTGGCTTAGGAACTTCTACTTCTTGAAGGTTATTGAAAGAATAAATCAACCTCTGTATGGGTACGTCGGAGGAGGTCCGGGTTCGATTCCCGCTGGGGTCGAAGTTTTTTCGGTTCTGTACTTGGAGTTCGTGGTACACTCAGCCTCGTGAGAACAAGGTAGCGACCAGTGGCGGCTTTCTTTACCAGTGAAAAAAGATGAACGGGAATTAATAGTAAAGAATTCTACTTCTTGAAGGTAATTGAACGAACTAAGAAAATTGCAAGTTCTATATCGACAATTATAAATCAGGACGATTACTCATACAGTGGGTGTCGATTACTTCAACAGTATGTCCGCTGATAAAGTCAGCTTAGAATTGGAAATAGGCCCCTCTGTAATGTATCTGTATGGCTCTTGGCTTAGGAACTTCTACTTCTTGAAGGTAATTGAAAGAAAAAATCAACCTCTGAGTGGGTACGTCGGAGGAGGTCCGGGTTCGATTCCCGGTGGCGTCGAAGTTTTTTCGGTTCTGTGCTTGGAGTTCGTGGTACACTCAGCCTCGTGAGAACAAGGTAGCGACCGGTGGCGGCTTTACCAGTGAAAAAAGATGAACGGGAATTAATAGTAAAGAAGGCACTTAGTAAAGCTGTGATACCTTCAAAAGTTGTGAAAAAGCTCTATGCTTTATTTCAAACTTTCAAAGTATTAATGATTTGATGTGAGAAAAGGAGTTAACTGTATTTCAATTTTCAATGCCAATTTTTCAGGAAAGCATATTTGGGGAGGATCAGCAGTTCACAGACATGAATTCCACTACAACGCCGCGAGATAGCGCTACTGCTGCTAGTAATCCTACCAATGCTAAACCTAACCATACAACCAGCGCCCCAGCCGATTCTAATATAGGTAAGATAATGTCTTTACCTGCCCTTTGTACCAGGGTTCAAAAATTGCAGTTACTTTTATGCATGAGTGAAATTCTACGCAGAAATGGATATCACCTTTGTACAGTAAAGCTATTCGCTATGAAAACTAATTTTAGTTCTATTCAAACAGTATAAATAAGCACTATGTCAGCTCCCATGGCGTAGTGGTCACTGCACTCGCCTTGCGCGTGGGAGACCCGGGTTCGATTCCCGGCGGGGTCAAGAAATTTTGGATCAAGCAAATGATTGATTCCGTGACTGGCTGTTGCGGGGCCCACTCAGCCTCGTGAGGAAAATGAGTAGCTATGACCGGTGCCAGGAAAATGAGTAGCTATAACCGGTGCCAGCATAGTAGGTAAACATTGGATGTTAGGCTTATTGAGATATTGGAAAAAATCCTACAATGCTGCAGTGAGCACCAAAGTTGTGACATAACAACACAGAGAAACTACATTTTTACATTTACATAAATAAGCACTATGACATTTATTTCAGCCCACATCGCCATCTGTGGAGACCTGTTCGACTTCTCGTTCGACCTCCCATTCGACGACTTCCTACCAGCCACTCTCCCCCTTCGCTTCTGGATTCAAGGCGAAAGCGTGGACCTGGCCCTTTTCCTGCCCGAAGTATACTCTAGTCGTCTGGTGGTAGAAAGTATGGACCGGCATGCTAAGCTACAGGCACGAGACGGCACCATACTACATCCCCGGCCCCAGGATAATGCTAGGAAATGGAGGAACATATGTAAACGAAGGTAAGCTAACAGTAAAGGTGTGTCCAATTTTTTTTTTTTTTTAAGAGGTTTGACAGAGGGAACTGTAACTGCTATGGTCTTATCGTTGAGACCTGTTCGACTTCTCGTTCGACCTCCCATTCGACGACTTCCTACCAGCCACTCTCCCCCTTCGCTTCTGGATTCAAGGCGAAAGTGTGGACCTGGCCCTTTTCCTGCCCGAAGTATACTCCAGTCGGCTGGTGGTAGAAAGCATGGACCGGCATGCTAAGCTACAGGCACGAGACGGCACCATACTACATCCCCGGCCCCAGGATAATGCTAGGAAATGGAGGAACATATGTAAACGAAGGTAAGCTAACAAGAAAGGTGGGTCCAAACTTTTTTTTTTAAGAGGTTTGACAGAGGGAACTGTAACTGCTATGGTCTTATCGTTCCGAAATCGAAGAGAGAAGGAAGACAGGATAGGAGAAAGCCAGCCGTTCCGAGAACGAACATTATCCCATCAGGATAAAATCCGCCCCGGGCGGGAATCGAACCCGCGGCCTAGCGCTTACAAGACAGACGCACTGCCAACTAAGCTAACTAGGCTGGCGTGTGTCCAAACTTTGTTGACTGGCTTTCGATCAATGATGGATCGACGGCCAGTAAACACACAGTGCAATACCTGGCTCTGTGGTCGATTATGTGTGGCCACAACCTAAGATAGGTTATTAGATTGTCAGCCCAGATTGCTTGGAGAGTAGCGCGTCTGCCTTATAAGCGCTAGGTCGCGGGTTCGATTCTTGCCCGGGGCGGACTTTATCCTCAAAAGTTAAGGTTTGTTTTCGGAATGGCTGGCTTTTTTCTATCCCGTCCTCCTTCTCTCTTTGATTTCGGAATGATAAGACCTAAACAGTTCCCTCTATCAAGCCTCTCGAAAAAAAACTCGTGTATCAGATGGGCGTGAAGAGACACAATACTACCCATTCAGGTGCTGGATTAACACAAGAACACGAGAGAAAGTGTCACCCGTTGAAATATTTGCAATCGAAATATGAATAATAATAATAATAATAATAATAATAATAATAATAATAATAATAATAATAATAATAATAAAAATGATAATATAAGATATTATTTGAACAAGGTTTTTCATTCACATAATAAGTATGTACATATAAGACCTTGTTTAGACTGCGGGAGTAAAGGGACTTTTCAACCTCGTTCTAGCAGGATAAACAAGGTATATTGTATATTCTATTCTATCTTTTCAGATACAAGTTGTGGGGAAGATGAAATCTCACTCAAGAAGGAGTTCGATCCCCGTGTCTACAGACCATTGGATGTGATAGTGTCTATTACTATGCACGATATTCAGGCGCATCTGATGAAGGTATGTAATGGAAAAAAAACTAAGGACAGTGGTAGTGTTTTTTTTTTTTTTTTTTTTTGGGCCGTTGTGTGAAGGTTTTAAAGGGAAAAAAAACTTAAGTGGTTGTTTTTTTTTTTTTTTTTTTTTTTTTTTTTTTCGTATGACACCAAACAGGTTACTGCTGAGTTAATAATTTTGCTCCCCTACATCGTACATGATACATGCGCTAAAGTTACTTGGACTTAGAATAGAACAGTTGCGCTTACTTGGGTGAGGTTTCCAAGTCAAAGAGCAGATATAACATGGTGTTTTTAAACGACTCCTTACCTAGAAAATACAAGATATCGACTTTGCGATTTGTTCAGCCAAAACCAGTTGGCCTCAAAGCGATCACTCTAAAGCTGATTGAGAGGCCGACGACAAACGCCGACCCCATCTGAACATGGGAAAAGGCGAAGAAGAAGAAGAAGAAGAAGAAGAAGAAGCTTCTATGAATCTAATATTGTGTCTCTGATACATCTGTATTTCAGAACTGCACGGACAACGACCCAGCCTGTCCCGTCATTCTAATCGAGAGGTTCGGGTTCGAGATGAAGAAATCCTACAAGGAGACATTGCTTCAGTTACTACTATCCCCTGCTATTCTCATAACTACGGACCGAGTTCTGAACAGAACATCCAAAGACAAACACTTACAACAAGGTCATCTTATGCTGTCTGGTATGTGAACGAAAGAAAGTGAAAAATTCAGCTGATTACGTTACTTTCCGTCCTATAGGATCTTCTTTTTCTTCGCCTTTTCCCGTGTACAGACGGGGTCGGCGTTTTTCGTCAGCCTCTCAATCAGCCCTAATCGAGGTGATTGCTTTAGGCTGACATTTGGTTTTGGCTTCAAATTTTACAAGCGGATGCCCTTCGCACTCAACCTTTGCTATTTCTTTAGAAAGGGAAATTCAGACTGGTATCCTCCCTGTTTAAAGTCTCCCAGCTAGACTAAGCAAATATTAGTAAGACTGTGATATCCACACAAAAATGAACAGATGTTCTCAGCTTCACTATAAGTAACATTCATGACATAAGGTTTTATTTTCGTTCGTTGTCTCCCCAGGTCTACAAATTCGAGGTCATGCCATGTTCTCGGATACAGGTCGCAGCCTAGATCAGGAAACGCTCGAATACGCCTGGCAACTGGAAATACAACTGGGCAAACTCTCCGGCAAATTCACCTCCCCCCAGCTATACCATGTGATCACGGGCCTGGAAACCCTGGTGCTCCTCATTACCGACCCTGAGAGTAAACTACAAGCCCCGCGCCTACCCCCGGAGTGCCACCATGGGATTCCGCCCCTGACGTGCCCCGAGTCTGATGCTGATGGCAAATATAGGTGAGTTTAAAGCAGGGGTTCTCAAACTTACTCAAGCCACGGACCACTTTTGAATTTCATGATTTCCTTTGGTGGTAGAAAAGTATAAGTGTAAGTAGTGCTTTATTTAGACTGTCAGCTTAAAACAAATTGTTCCATTATACCAACAGTTTAATAGAGCACCTCTTTAGAAAAGTCAAGACCAAAAAGTAAACATTGGGAACCACTTGTTTTGGTTTCATTTTTCGTCTTGTTCACACCCCCATCCAGGGGGCCACCCTCATGCTCCACGCGTCCTTCTGTTGGCCCCCGGGGGGGGGTTGGGTGGACTAGTGGTAGTGCTGTCACAATTTAATCTTGTAATTGTCATGATATGTCAAAATTTAATAATAAATAAAGCACAAATATTACTATTACTCAATTCTGGGCCCCCAAATTTCACGGATCGACATGCCTTGATTCAAGGAACTCATTTACCAAAATTTCATCAAAATCGGACCAGGCAATCGCATCTTATAGCGGAACAAACAAACAGACATCTAAACCAAATGCATAACGGTCGAGTTAAAACGTAGACCTCACTATAGATCGGACAATGATTTGATGTTTTCATTTCAGATGTCCAAGATTATACCTTGTTTATCCTGCCAGAATGAGACTGAAAAATCCCTTTACTCCCGCAGTCTAAACAAGGTCTTATATATTTCATAGGTGTAGTTTAAACATATGTAAAAAAAAACCTTGTTTAAATATTAAAAAAAGAAAAAAAAATACAAAAATATGTGATAAAGGATTAGGATTAGGAGAGGGATAGGGGTGTCTTTCACATACACACATTTGGGTTTGTCTTTGGTTGTTGATTGTTTGAGTTGTATTTGGGTTTGAGTTGTATTTGGGGGAGGGAGTATTTGAGAGTTGATTGATTGGGTTTGTCTTTGGTTGTTGATTGTTTGAGTTGTATTTGGGTTTGAGTTGTTTGAGTTGTATTTGGGTTTGAGTTGTATTTGGGGGAGGGAGTATTTGAGAGTTGATTGATTGGGTTTGTCATTTGGTTTTCAGGTCGGGAAATGACAGGGTCCACGGGCGATAGCACTGCCAGCCCATCTCCTGCCAGCTCAGTAGAAAGGAGACCTACCCTGCCTAGGAGATTCTCATATAACAATGCTAGTCTGAGAACTATCAATGGAGTTCCCTATGCCAGACTCATTGATTCTAGTCCAACTGGTGAGTATATTACAGTAGAGACGTAGGAGATTCATATAACAATGCTAGTCTGAGAACCTACCCTGCCTAGGAGATTCTCATATAACAATGCTAGTCTGAGAACTATCAATGGAGTTCCCTATGCCAGACTCATTGATTCTAGTCCAACTGGTGAGTATATTACAGTAGAGACGTAGGAGATTCATATAACAATGCTAGTCTGAGAACCTACCCTGCCTAGGAGATTCTTATTATTATTATTTTAAATTTTTATAGGTTAAAATAAATGGATAGTAAAAAAATAAAATAAATCTTTTACCAGTGCCCAAAATAATACTTCTTTCTGATTGGTTCTCCAGGCGACCAATAGCAGCGCCGGGGGGCGTGGGGGGCGGAGTCAACACCAGTGGAGGAGGAGGTTCTAGCTCCAACACGAATACATCCGGGAGCAACCGATCTCAGACGAGTTTGTTTACTATAATACCCAATACTTGTTTCTCATTGGTTCTTCAGGCGACCAATAGCAGCACGGGAGGCGGTGTAGGGGGCGGAGTCAACACCAGTGGAGGAGGAGGTGGTTCTAGCTCCAACACAAATACTTCCGGAAGCAACCGATCTCAGACGAGGGGGAACGATGTCAATGACCTGTGGTTGGAGATTGCGAGTATTAGCGGCGGTCCTCTCATGCTGGAGTCCGTGAGTTCGATGTGCGAGACGGACAAGAGTTTGCATCTGGTCCAGGCCAAGTATCTTAAGGTAAGAATACTCTAATGGAATTTTTGAAAAATCCCGGAATTTCCCTTCCCTTGAAGAAGAATTGAGTCATCAGTTAGCAAGTACCGCGTCAGCTACTGATCATCCTTCTAGATCAGGTATGTCACCAACCAAGCTCAATAGCGTTTAACCCGAGTGTTCTATAGTAAATCAGAGTGATGTGTTCTTCTCTGCAGAAGAAGAATTGAGTCATCAGTTAGCAAGTACCGCGTCAGCTACTGATCATCCTTCTAGATCAGGTATGTCACCCACCAAGCTCAATAATGTTTAACCTAGATGTTC
>NW_007378858.1:0-39964 GCF_000475195.1 Diaphorina citri | reverse complement strand
TTTTTTACTTTCTATTTCTTTTCAAATACCTACGTATTCTGCAAATGTAATAGAAAGTCGTGTGATGTTCACACCAGATTTTTTTAAGAGGTTTTGACAGAGGGAACTGTACCTGCTATGGTCTTATCGTCCCGAAATCGAAGAGAGAAGGAAGACAGGATAGGAGAAAGCCAGCCGTTCCACTACCAACTAAGCTAACTAGGCTGGCTCCTAGGAATGAAACGGCTATTAACGGTGCCGTCTTGTCATCACTGTGCCAATGCTGCGGCCTAGCGCTTACAAGGCAGACGCACTACCAACTAAGCTAACTAGGCTGGCTCCTAGGAATGAAACGGCTATTAACGGTGCCGTCGTGTCATCACTGTACCAATGCTTGCCCAATGCCCACAGTTGGCAAGTTTGTCCACTAAAGATTTTCTTCTCTGCTTTTTTCAGGACCCAGGATTTGGTCAGAGCATTCTACACGAGTCTCAGCTAGTATTCCACACACCTCCATACAACGCCCCGGATGTGGCTATACACGACTATCCACCTCCCTCCTGGGGAGATAATAAACCTCCCCCTCCCCCTCCCTCAGCACCTCCACCCAACCAACTCACTGGAGAATCCTATCTAGGTAATACATAAATAAATAAACCTTTATTTGGTGGTCATTTAAAGGGACAATACAATACTTATAGGTTTAGAAAAACATACAAAGAGTAATCCTACCTATGAATATAACCAATAACCATTATACATGAAGTATTTTTAAGTTCTTCCCATTTGAAATATATGCCAAAGCTCAAGGCCAAGACCCCAATTCAGCAACTGCTGAGGTATAATCTAGGTAATACAAAGTAATAATAATAATAATAATAAAATAACCGCCCACATTAACCTCACACATCCTTAATGGGGCATGGAAAAGTCAGCAAGCACACTATTGTCCACATGGTCACCCATCCGGATACTAACCACGCGCAACGTTGCTTAACTTCAGTGATCCTTTACGAACTGGTTCATTCAATCGCCGCAAACAGTTTTGGAGGTTGGAGAAATAGAATAGAATAGAATATACCTTGTTTATCCTGCCAGAATGAGACTGAAAAATCCCTTTACTCCCGCAGTCTAAACAAGGTCTTATATATTTCATAGGATGTAAAAAAAACCTTGTTTAAATATTAAAAAAAGAAAAAAAAAATACAAAAATATGTGATAAAGGATTAGGATTAGGAAGATCTTCCTGGGGAGATAATAAACCTCCCCCTCCCCCTCCCTCAGCACCTCCACCCAACCAACTCACTGGAGAATCCTATCTAGGTAACACAAATAATGATAATAATGATAATGATAATAGTAATAGTAATAATAATAATAAAATAACCGCCCACATTAATCTCACACATCCTTAATGGGGCATGGAAAAGTTAGCAAGCACACTATTGTCCAGATGGTCACCCATCCGGATACTAACCACGCGCAACGTTGCTTAACTCCAGTGATCCTTTACGAACTGGTTCATTCAATCGCCGCAAACAGTTTTGGAGGTTGGAGAAATAAGTCTATTCGGGAGAGTAGACGACTTCCTCTTATTAAACAATTAAACAATTAGATCAAACTTTATTTACAGATGGTAACATAACGTACATATGTAGATATAAGTAAAAAATAAAGTTTGATCAAGGGTGGGGTTAATGCCTATGGCATTCTCTACCATATCCTCTTCGCCTTTTTCCGTGTACAGACGGGGTCGGCGTTTTTCGTCAGCCTCTCAATCAGCCCCAGGGTGATTGGGGGCTGATTGCTTTGGGCTGACATTTGGTTTTGGCTACGAGTGGATGTCCATCGCACTCAACATTTGCTATTCCTTTAGCAAAGGAAATTCAGGGTGGTTTCTTCTTCTTCTTCTTAGCCTTTACTCCCTGTTTAAAGTCCCCCAGCCAAACTAAGCTGGCTAGTCTACTCTGATTGGGTAAAAAAAGTGTCAATATCGGCCAATTGGTCGAAAAATCGGTCTAGCGTGAATATGGTTTGTCGTTTTGAGCAACATCCGTTTTCGAGTGGGTATGACACTAGGCTTACATCCCGGAGTTCCCGGTTTCGATTCAAATTTTTTTCAGCTCTTGTGCTGGGATTTTGGGGTTGCACTCAGCCTCGTATTTAGAATAGAATAGATACGAGTGCGCAGTGCGCACCCAAAGGTCATCGGACTTCCCAGTTGAAGTGGACTGTAATCTGGTGAAAATTTCCCTTTCTGCTCTAGTTGCCTAGTTGCTCCAAATACAAATTGAACTGGTAAAACCCTTTCTTGAAACCCTTGGTAAAGTTAAAACAAAAGATGATGGCAAACCGGTTTTCCACCTTAATCCTACCCCGTCTAGACAAAATCTCTACAATCTACATTTTTAATTTCAGTTACACTTTCAAATCACCCGTTATCAAGATCAGGAAAAACGAGAATTAAAATAAATAATTAATTAAATAAAAAAGAACAAGAAAAAAAATCTAATAAAAAATAAAAGAAGAAGAAGAAGAAAAAAAAAGAAATTAATATTTTCCGAAAAAAGATCACCAAGAAAACAAATAAAGGGTTTAAAAGAAAATTGAAAGAAAGCAAAAAGGGAAGGGATGAAAAAATTGAAGGGGGTAATTCACAAAATGGAGAGAATTCGTTGCGGGAGAGAACTCGTAAAGGAGAGAACTCGGGCACAAAAAGGTCCACGGGAGAGAATTCGTTACCTCCCATGATATGGACTACCCGACTTGGCCTCCTGATCTCAATCCCAGTGACAATTAGTTTATTTAGTCATCTTTTCTTGTTGTTTTTCCATTTTTTTTCTTCTTCTTTAGGTATTTTCTCCATTACATTATGGGTTTTTTTATGTTTTCCTTTTTGGCTCTGGGAAACGTATACTTTCTGCTCCTTGATGATTAGTTGATTTCATAATGTGGCCAAAACCGATTCTTTGGTTTCTCTTGTTGTGTGGAATATGGAAGTACCCTAGCTAATTTGAAAAGTGCTATTAGAAGAAAATTGCGAGCTATGCTTTGAAAAATTTCGAAGAGAGTCATGGAGATTTTTGTGGCGCTAGAGGAGGGTGTGTAGAAAAAAAGGATCGACACTTACGAGCATTGTGCTCCACAAAAAACTTCGATATCAAAAAATGACCAGATATTCTGAAAAGTAATAATGTTTTGTACATTTTAAAAGAAAAATCACTACTCTAGCCAGCCGTTCCGAGAACGAACATTATCCCATCAGGATAAAATCCGCCCCGGGCGGTAATCGAACCCGCGGCCTAGCGAAGCCAGAGGAGATTTTTTGGCGGTAAAAGGAGAGGGTGTCCTAATGGAGGAGTTGCAATTCGGAAAATATTATTAATAAAAGGTCGATTCCTATGTAAAAAGTTGTGGAAAATCCAAATCTGAGGTCAAAACTCCGAAAAAGTAACTTTGAAAGGTCGAAAATTCAATTTTCAATTGCCGTTCTAATGAAAAAGTTCAAAGAGTTGTGACGTCAGATTTCACGTCAAAATGCGCAGAAACGCTTGCGCACAAACAAACGAAGCGAGAGTCATGAATTATGACGTCATTGTCTACGGGTGTGTATGCCGTGACGTCAAACTTCACAATTTACCGGTATTTTTTAAATCGATTTATCTCGGTATTTGGAAATCGTAGAAGAAAAAGAAAAATTCCGTTGGTCCTCATTTTTCCTGCTCTATGACTTCGAAACATCACCCAAGTAAGCGCAACTGATCTATTAATAGGGTCGGCGTTTCTTGTCAGTCTCTTCCAGGCAGCCCTATTGTGTACCTCATGTCCTGATAAATTTTTCTCACCCAGGTCTTGATTCACACAATCCTTCCACCTTTTCTTCGGTCTCCCTCGCCTTTTTCTCCCCCTCACTTCCATTATCTCAACTCTTTTCCCTATGTAGCTCTCATCTCTTCTTTCAACATGTCCGTAGTCCATACCACTGCAGTGCAGTGCAGTTTCCTTTCCTGAATCTTTCTCGACACTTCTGTTACCTTCATCTTATTACAGTATTACTATTTAGCATTTATTTATTCTGGCTTTTTTTTTTAACCCCTAATCTTATTTAATATTTATTTATTCTGTCTGGCTGTGGGACTATAAACAGGGAGGAGAACAGCTAACCCTAACCAGCCTAGCTAGCTGGCAGTTCTTCGAAGGGTTCTCTCTGCTTTTAAAGAATAAGCACAAGTCCTCACGATGGTTGACTGCGGTTCAGGACGAGCCTATCAAACATGGCTAGAGACCATCTCCCAGGTGTGTGGCAGATACAAAAAGATCTCCTCTCTTTAATCTGCCATCACCATTCGGCGAAAGCTAAAGTCGCTACAACAACAACAAGAATATTTATTTATTATTTCTTTACTCCCCCTTCCACCCAGGTACTCTTCCGCACCGGTAAACTGCGAAGGCCTTATTGTCCCGAAATAGAAAAGAGAAGGCGTGCAGGGTTAAAGAAAGCCAGTTGTTTGCGAGAACACCTGGCTTTCTCTTATCTTGCAGAACTCCGGGCGGAAATCGAACCCGCGGCCTAGCGCCAACAAGGCAGGGGCGCTACCTTTCAAGCTAACTAGGCTGACTGCTAGGAGTTTTACGTTTACACCTATCAATATGGATAGTTGGACATATTTGCCATGTTGATGGTAGACTCAGTAACTTTGTGAAGGTAAATTCGATTTATTTTTTTTATCAATAAAATGAAATAAAGGGGGAAAAATATGGTCATATAGACGGGGTTAAAACAATCATGCCCATCTTTGGGCTACTGACATTGTTAACAATAATCATGCATATTATCATAATAATACACTCTTGAGTGGAAGGTTAACGCTGGAGGCATTCTCTACCACCTCTAACCCTTGGAGCTTCATTATTATGTGGTTAGTTTCTCAAATAATGACGATAAAATTCCATACCTCGGCTGGGATTGAAACCCACGCCCTCCTGTTTACCAGCCGAGATTTTTGAGATTTGATTGAGGGAATTGAAACTGCTAAGGTCTTGTCGTCTCGAAAGCAAAGAGAGAAGGAAGACATCATTATTATGTGGTTAGTTTCTCAAATAATGACGATAAAATTCCATACCTCGGCTGGGATTGAAACCCACGCCCTCCTGTTTACCAGCCGAGATTTTTGAGATTTGATTGAGGGAATTGAAACTGCTAAGGTCTTGTCGTCTCGAAAGCAAAGAGAAAGAAGACTGGATAGGAGAAAGCCAGGCGTTCCGAGAACAAACCATATCTGTTTAGGATAAAATCTGCCTCGGGGGGAAATTAAACTCGCGGCCTAGCGCTTAGAAGGAAGATGGGCGCTTTCCAGTGTTGAAATTTCCATAATAATAGTAGTGTAGCTCTCATCTCTTCTTTCAACATGTCCATAGTCCATACCACTGCAATCTCCTTTCCTGAATCTTTCTCGACACTTCTGTTACCTTCATCTTATTACAGTATTACTATTTAATATTTATGTATTATTTCTTTACTTCCCCTTTCCCCTCAGGTACTCTTCCGCACCGGTTAGACTCAGACTCCCGCCTGCACACGGCTCGCTCCATACTCAGCGTGCCCGAGTCTAATGAGGCCGGCCTGCCCCCCAAGTCTAGCGTGTCAGATTCTCGTCTGGCCGTGGACTATTTCGTGGCCCCTGCCCCCAACCTGGGCTCCGGCACTGATGATATACCCGCGGCTTCTGAGTCTGAGCAGAGCCTGTATAATAGTGGTGGAGAGGTGAGGGTGAGACTTTTTTTTATTTTTAAATTATTACCTATGATTAGGGGTTCAATAATCCTACATACTGGACGCCGCACACAGGAATTTCGCCACAAAAGATTCCCATTTCAATGTAATGTAACCTATGTTTGATGCGCATCTGGCTGTGAATTATTTTGTAGCCCCTTCAGGCTGAAGTCTGAACAGTGGTCTGTTGAGGGTGAGGAGACTTTTTGTAAGCTAAATACCTTTTTTTTTTCAAGTGTATCACCACCGTTATTATTTCGTACCACTGCAACAACTGCTCCTTTAGAGTCGTGTGGTCTGTGTTGTAGTATGTCCTTCAGTGGGCGTCCACAAATTCGGCAATAGACCATTTACAATTGACCAACCCAGAGACTGTTGACTATCGTACCAGGGTGTCCTCATTGGAGCTTGGAAACTCCTGCTTATTCAGATACGCTTGAAAATTTTGAGGTTGGAATGTTATCAACACTGTATAGAATAGAATAATAAAATAATTGTATTTATCAGAAAAATTTTACAATGTGGTTGGCAAAATGCAAAAATAAACAAACATTGGTATAAAGACTGTATACAAAAACAAACACTGTATACAAAACAATCGACCATCGCAGGAAAAAATACCAAGCTGATTTTCTGCGAGAGTCGGTACTATGGTCGGAGCACAAACATTGGTATAAAGACTGTATACAAAAACAAACACTGTATACAAAACAATCGACCATCGCAGGAAAAAATACCAAGCTGATTTTCTGCGAGACCATAGCTGATTTTCTATGGTCGGAACTATGGTCAAGGCTCCGTTGAGGACACTTCTATTCATTAGCATGGTTTGTTAATGTTATAGGCGACAAAAAATAAGTACAATACAAAGATAAGATAGAACAAAATAAATGGACCAACTACCTAACTAAACATTGAGATCTAATTGGTTAACCCCCATATCCTAGGACAGTATCCCTATGCAGTGAAAATCAGAGTGATGTGTTCTTCTCTGCAGAAGAAGAATTGAGTCATCAGTTAGCAAGTACCGCGTCAGCTACTGATCATCCTTCTAGATCAGGTATGTCACCCACCAAGCTCAATAGTGTTCAACCTAGATGTTCTGTAGTAAACAAGCGAGTTTTATCGGGAGATTTTTTGTTTTTGAAAGGAAAAATTGTCATATTTGTGTCACAGAGGGTCACACAGCATTTTCCAACCTCTAACTGATATTACTTCCATCTATCTTTTAATGAAGGAAGTCTTGTTTTCAAAAGAAATTTTACCTATCCAACCAACAAGAAGAATTGAGTCATCAGTTAGCAAGTACCGCGTCAGCTACTGATCATCCTTCTAGATCAGGTATGTCACCAACCAAGCTCAATAGTGTTTAACCTAGATGTTCTGTAGTAAACAAGCGAGTTTTATCGGGAGATTTTTTTGTTTTTGAAAGGAAAAAATTGTCATATTTGTGTCACAGAGGGTCACACTGCATTTTCCAACCTCTAACTGATTCCAACCTCTAACTGGAACGTATTCATAATGTTGTTATATAAGATCATGCACAGCATTGTGGATGTTCCCTCCGCAATGGAGTACATTTTTATAAAGGTGCCACCAGTGGGACTACGCCAGAGAGAAGACCCTGCATTTTTATCCTCTGGAAAGGTTGGGTGCAGCCCAATATATTCTGCTTCGACACTGCCCACTGCTATGGAACTATATAACCAATACTCCTCAGATCTGGACTTTGCAGGCCGTCCCCAGTTCGGCCACTATTGGGAACTTAGAGCTGGGAGCGACCAGACAGCCTTTGTATCGGAGTGATCATGAAATACATACGCCTGAGCATAGAGATGAAATGAGACTGTTGGAAGATACACCACTCACAGGTACTTAACTAAATCTACTACAAAAAAAAGGACAAATAGACAGACAGAGAGACCTACGACAAACTGGCAGACGGCCAGTCAGGCCGTCCCCAGTTCGGCCACTATTGGGAACTTAGAGCTGGGAGCGACCAGACAGCCTTTGTATCGGAGTGATCATGAAATACATACACCTGAGCATAGAGATGAAATGAGACTGTTGGAAGATACACCACTCACAGGTACTTAACTAAATCTACTACTTAAAAAAAAGGACAAATAGACAGACAGAGAGACCTACGACAAACTGGCAGACGGGTAGTCAAATAAAACAAAAAGTTGATAAAGCAATGCGATTTTTCTCTTTTTTAAGCGGTTTGATAGAAAGAACCGGTCATTATTTCCAAGTAATGATGATGAAAAATGAGTCTCCTGCATCCATCAAATCTAAACTTCTGAGTCTTCCCTCCTTGCACCAGGTGGCTGACAGCTAACTTTTTTGTTAGCCTTTTGGTGTTTTTATTATTTTTTCTTTTATTTGTTTAATTTTACTGTAGTTTTAAGTTGGGGACTTGATGTACTAATGGGTAGCCCCCGTGAATTGAAATAAAATTAATTAAAAAAAAAACTGCGAAGGCCTTATTGTCCCGAAATCGAAAAGAGAAGGCGTGCAGGGTTAAAGAAAGCCAGTTGTTCTCGGAGAACAACTGGCTTTCTCTTATCTTGCAGAACCCCGGGCGGAAATCGAACCCGCGGCCTAGCGCCAACAAGGCAGGGGCGCTACCTTTCAAGCTAAACTAGGCTGACTGCTAGGAGTTTACGTTTACAACTGCATCATCAGTGATAACTGACACATAGAAAGGAAAGAAGAAGAAACTAAATAAAAATATACTCATAATATAAAACAAATGATAAAAAGAAAGACAATAAAATCAAAAAATATAATAAATTATAATGCTAAATATTTTTTTGAAAATTTTGAAAATTCCGTCCAAATTAGGCTGTATCACGGGCGAAACAATAAAGTAAATCCTTAAACATACCTACCTGTGAAGTGTAACAGTTATTTCTCTATCAATATGGATAGTTGGACATATTTGGCATAATAAATGTTACGTTTGGTACGTTAATTTTCGGCTAAAATTCATTGTCTTCCTTCTCTCTTCGATTTCGGGACGATAAGACCAAAGCAGTTACAGTTCCCTCTGTCAAACCTCTTTAAAAAATAATAATAATAATAATAATAAAATTCATATTCCCATTTTTTTCTCCCCAGCGCCACCTCGAATCCCGGACCTCGGCTCAGAAGACTGGCACCATCACCGTGGCAGTCTCCTATCTAACGTAATGCCTCGTTCTGTATCACCACGTCTATTAGCCTCCTCTCTGAATGGTCTAGCTGAAGCAGATCCACTACTTATGGATTCTTCAGATAGCATATCCAGTACAAGCTTTATATCCGCTGTTTCGTCCCAGGTAGGGTTCCCAGACGTCCATATTTCGCGGGACATCGGACCTCGGCTCAGAAGACTGGCACCATCACCGTGGCAGTCTCCTATCTAACGTAATGCCTCGTTCTGTATCACCACGTCTATTAGCGTCCTCTCTCAATGGTCTAGCTGAAGCAGATCCACTACTTATGGACTCTTCAGATAGCATATCCAGTACAAGCTTTATATCCGCTGTTTCGTCCCAGGTAAGCATATCCAGTACAAGCTTTATATCCGCTGTTTCATCCCAGGTAAGCATATCCAGTACAAGCTTTATATCCGCTGTTTCGTCCCAGGTAAGCATATCCAGTACAAGCTTTATATCCGCTGTTTCGTCCCAGGTAAGCATATCCAGTACAAGCTTTATATCCGCTGTTTCGTCCCAGGTAAGCATATCCAGTACAAGCTTTAAATTCGCTGTTTCGTCCCAGGTAAGCATATCCAGTACAAGCTTTATATCCGCTGTTTCGTCCCAGGTAAGCATATCCAGTACAAGCTTTATATCCGCTCTTTCGTCCCAGGTAAGTCCGTAAGCATATCCAGTACAAGCTTTATATCCGCTGTTTCGTCCCAGGTAAGTCCGTAAGCATATCCAGTACAAGCTTTATATCCGCTGTTTCGTCCCAGGTAAGTCCGTAAGCATATCCAGTACAAGCTTTATATCCGCTGTTTCGTCCCAGGTAAGTCCGTCAGCATATCCAGTACAAGCTTTATATCCGCTGTTTCGTCCCAGGTAAGTCCGTCTGCATATCCAGTACAAGCTTTATATCCGCTGTTTCGTCCCAGGTAGGGTTCCCAGACGTCCATATTTCGCGGGACATGTCCCGCTTTTTGAAGGTTTGTCCCGCGTCCTGCCATCTTTCTCAAAATATCAAAAAATGTCCCGCTTTTTAAGAATATCGGTAAAATGTCCATTTTTCTTTGATGTTGATAATCGTAATCTGTTTTAACACTTTGTTTGTTTAGAAAGAAAAATTTTAAATAGAAAAATAA
This sequence comes from Diaphorina citri, assembly GCF_000475195.1. NCBI lineage: Eukaryota > Metazoa > Arthropoda > Insecta > Hemiptera > Psyllidae > Diaphorina > Diaphorina citri. The sequence continues at coordinate 29,882 of NW_007378858.1, read as the reverse complement.
GATTGCTTGAGTTTGCAGTTACGAGTATAAACTTATAAAGGTAAAAAGAAACAAGTGAGCTAAATAACATCTTATAATTAGGTAGATACAATTATTACGAGTAACATACGATCATTCGAATAAAGTTCGGGAATAAAACAGCATACTCTGTGGCCGTCACAGTCATCTTGTAGGTAAGATTGCTTGAGTTTGCAGTTACGAGTATAAACTTATAAAGGTAAAAAGAAACAAGTGAGCTAAATAACATCTTATAATTAGGTAGGTACAATTATTACGAGTAACATACGATCATTCGAATAAAGTTGGGGAATAAAACAGCATACTCTGTGGCCGTCACAGTCATTTTGTAGACACCCCCTATTTAATTATATGTAGGTAGGTAGGTACCTACTACTTTTTTTAAACCAGTTAGTACGGTTTTCGAGGTGTCCCGCTTTTTTTTTCAAAATGTCCCGCTTTTTCAACTAGAATGTCCTGCGTTTAAAAATAATCATCTGGTAACCCTAGTCCCAGGTAAGTCCGTAGTACTCTGGGGTTGTGTCCTGGAAGACAAGAAGAGTGTTTCGTCTCAGGTAAGTCCGTAAGCATATCCAGTACAAGCTTTATATCCGCTGTTTCGTCCCAGGTAAGTCCGTAGTGCTCTGGGGTTGTGTTCTGGAGGTCTCGGGTTCAAAGCCTGGAAGACTTGGAGTTTTTTTTATAGCCTTTGTGTTTGAATTTTGGTGTGTACACAGCCTTTGAGCATTGGGTGTTTTGCATTTAGTTTATTCTTTTATAAATTTATACCGTTTTCCGGTCTTACTTACATTGTGTGTCCGTGAGACAGGCATTGTTACCAATTTGGAAGGAGTAGGGTTGTAAACCTTTTGGACACTCAGAAATTATATCTGGGCTCCTTTCATCTCCCACTTTGTACCGTTATAAATAGAGCTGTCATTTAGTTTCCAACCTCAGTGGTGTAGTGGTTAGCGTGGTGGACTCTGGATCTGGAGGTTGGTGGTTCGAGTCCAAGTCAAGTCATGAAATTTAGCGTAGTGTATTAAGCGGGGGGTTGTAAACCTTTTGGACACTCAGAAATTATATCTGGGCTCCTTTCATCTCCCACTTTGTACCGTTATAAATAGAGCTGTCATTTATTTTCCAACCTCAGTGGTGTAGTGGTTAGCGCGGTGGACTTTGAATCTGGAGGTTGGTGGTTCGAGTCCAAGTCAAGTCACAAAATTTAGCGTAGTGTATTAAGCGGTGAACGACATTTGTGACAAGCATTTATGCTTAACACAATTAAAATTCCTTTTTATCTATTTTCCCACCGGATTTTCCGGACAAAGATGGAGGTTGGTGGTTCGAGTCCAAGTCAAGTCACAAAATTTAGCGTAGTGTATTAAGCGGTGAACGACATTTGTGACAAGCATTTATGTTTAACACAATTAAAATTCCTTTTTATCTATTTTCCCACCGGATTTTCCGGACAAAGGCCATTACTAGTTGAGTTTTGAGATTTATTGACTGACTTTTGACTCGGATACATGAAAAACGTTCGCATTCGTCAGATTTGATTTTACGTGCAACGTGCAATGCAAAAGCTTTGCACGATGCTTTGCACGTTGCATTGCACAAGTCTGGACCCACCATTATGACAGTATTACTATTTAATATTTATTTATTATTTCTTTACTTCCCCCTTCCACCCAGGTACTCTCCCGCACCGGTAAAAAAAAAACAAACGAGTTTTCAGATTTTTCAGTGGTGTATCGTTCTTATTCACAGGAGGACCTGGCCCTGGTGAATCTTCACATGCAAGTGAACAAGCCCATCATAGACTCCCCTCTACTGATGGCCACCTATATCAATCATCTGAGTCAAATATCTTGCTCCAATTGGACCCAGGTATCTTTACCTGCTGGGTCGGATGCCTTCACTGTACCACTGTTTCAAAGGTAAATAAATATTAAAGTTGGTAACTTTTGAAGATATACGTTTGAAAAAAAAATGTTTTTATTTAGTAGCTATGAAACAACTGCTACATTAGACCCTTGTAGTCTGTGTCGTAGCATGCCCTTCCCGTAGTATGCCTCTCATCAGATAGGCGAGAAGAGACACAATACTTCCCATTTAGGTGCTGGGTGAACACGAGAACACCAGAAAGTAACCCGTTGAAATATTTGCAATCGAAAAACAAGTACAAATTTTCGTCAACGATGGGATTTAAACCCGGGACCTTCTGCATGGCAAGCAAGTGCGTTACCACTGGGCTAACTGTGCCCGCAAAGTTCCGTGATAACTCTAAAACGGTTGGTCCGATTCGAATGAAATTTGTAAGCCCTTCCTCTGTCTGGTTTTTATATCTATTTTGCTCAATCTTTAGTGGCAACCTCTTTAGTGGCTATTACCATTAATATCTTTTTTATATTTATAATTTTCTCCATTGGGTCGGATGCCTTCACTGTACCACTGTTTCAAAGGTAAATAAATATTAAAGTTGGTAACTTTTGAAGATATACGTTTGAAAAAAAAAAAAAAAATATTGTTTTTATTTAGTAGCTATAAACAACTGCTACATTAGACCCTTGTAGTCTGTGTCGTAGCATGTTCATCCCGTAGTATGGCTCTCATCAGATAGGCAAGAAGAAGCAATACTTCCCATTTAGGTGCTGGGTCAACACGAGAACAGCAGAAAGTAACCCGTTGAAATATTTGCAATCGAAAAACAAGTACAAATTTTTGTCAACGATGGGATTCAAACCCGGGACCTTCTGCATGGCAAGCAAGTGCGTTACCACTGGGCTAACTGTGGCCCCAAAGTTCCGTGATAACTCTAGAACGGTTGGTCCAATTCAAATGAAAGTTTGTATACGTCTTTGGCCTATTTTCTGATGAGTTTTTAGACCTTTGGGGCCTTGAACCTTCTGCATGGCAAGCAAGTGCGTTACCACTGGGCTAACTGTGGCCCCAAAGTTCCGTGATAACTCTAGAACGGTTGGTCCAATTCGAATGAAAGTTTGTATACGTCTTTGGCCTATTTTCTGATGAGTTTTTAGACCTTTGGGGCCTTGAAAGCGCTTCCTCTGTCTAGTTTTTATATCTATTTTGCTCACTTTTATTTCAGGTCGAGTGATGGTCGACTTGTATTCATAGGAAGCAAGTATCTGCCCAAGTTCGACACCATTACCGAAGGCTTCACTTGTCTTAAGATGGTGACTAGAAGTTCTCCTGGTATGGGCACCAATAAGGACAAAGAGGTAATAGAACAAACGGAGTTTTAACTTCAACAGGTATTTTCCTTTTTCCCTGAAGAGGTTTGATAGACGGAATTGAAACAACGGAGGTCTTATCGTCCCGAACTTGAAGAGAGAAGGAGACCAGGAGAGGAGAATGCCAGCCGTTCCGAGAACGAACCTTATCTGTTTAGGATAAAGTCCGCCACGGGCGGGAATCGAACCCGCACTTCAAAAGTATCAATCATGATTCAACATTTTTTTTTGCTCTCTTGGCGTTATTCTTTTCAACACAAATAGTTTTTTTTTGGGGGGGGGATTTCATAACTTTTTGTAGTTTATCAATTTGTACCAGGACCAGGACGTGACTTAGCGCTTAAGAGGCGGGCACATTACCTTCCAAGCTAATTTGGCCGGCTACTTTTACCTTCCCAGCTAATTTGCTCGGCTCTTAACCTATTTATTTTCCTCCAGGCCTCATCAGCTACCCGCACCCCCACCTGTGCTTACCCTTGGGATAGTCAGGTGGAGCACTGCGTTAAGAAACTGGAAGAAATAGAAGCCAACAGTAAGCAGGGACCTCAAGAGGAGCTGCTATCCATGAGAAATGAGTGTGGTACCAAGACCACTGTCGTAGTCAAAATGAAAGGTAAGTTCATTGGTCTTTTAAAGGATCGATACAATATCTACTATTCATCTAAAAACAGAGCACGAGTACACATAAGTGAAGGTCATTTCGCGTGCCGATGCCGTCGATATATTGCTGACTAATTTCCGTTCAGGTACCTCTAACTACCAAGAATATGTATTTGTAAATGCAGTTTCTTTGTGTTATTATATCACAACTTTGGTCCTCACTGCAGCATTGTAGGATTTTTCCCAATATTTCAACAATCCTAACATCCAATGTTTACCTACCATGCTGGCACCGGTCGCTATGCGCATACATATGTCATAGCTACTCATTTTCCTCACGAAGCTGAGTGGACCCCGCAACGGCCAGTCACGGAATCAATCATTTGCTTGATACAAATTTCTTGACCCCGTCGGGAATCGAACCAGGGTCTCCCGCGTGCAAGGCGAGTGCAGTGACCACTACGCCATGGGAGCTGACAGAATATGTATTTAAAACAATCAAGTTATATGGAAAGCAAACGTAAAGTAACCTACTACCTACCCGCAGCGAGCGCTGAGACTATTGCGGAGACTCCTCCTTCGTCTTCCTCCTAACCTTTTCCCATGTACAGACAGGGTCGGTGTTATTCGTCAGCCTCTCAACCAGCCCTAGGGTGACCGCTTTTGGGCTCAATCTAATCGAGATAAATCAGTGAGACGAATCAGTGCTCTTTAATTGAGACAAATTAGTGCTTTCTAATGGGTGCGAATTAGTGTTGGCTAATTAGGACGAATTATAGTTCTCTAATGGGGGCGAATTAGTGTTAGCTAATTGAGACGAATTAGCGTTCTCTAATGGGGGCGAATTAGTGTTAGCTAATTGAGACGAATTATTGCTTTCTAATGGGGGGCGCATTAGTGCTTTCTAATTGAGACGAATTAGTGTTCTCTAATTGAGACGAATATGTTAGTGGAGGTTCTGCAGTTAGTGGGAGTGGAGAGGTTGGTGGAACTAGTGGATGTCAGGAGAAGGAAGACTCCTGGGCATCGCTGTCGGAGGATAAGATGGGATTTATTATGATGGAGTGTGGACTTGAAGGTGAGATAATTTCAATTCAATTTACATTTATCTATTTTCTCTGTGGTTCAATTCAATTTACATTTATCTACTTTCTCTGTGGTTCAATTCAAAATCACCTACACCCCCAAGAAGTTTTTGTAAGCTTTGGGGGTGAGCTAACCTTTGTAATTTTTGTTTTGTTAAAAATAAAGTTATTTTCGTTCAGTTCAGTTCAGTTCCTTCTCAGTCTCTATCGTCTTCTTTGAGTCCGGTTTATCCTTCTTTTCTTTATATGTAGTTTTTCCTTTTTACTTTTCCTTATCCTATAGGAAGGAAAGTAATGTAATCGGGTCAAATTTTCGATGGTCAGTTTTTAGTGCCAAAACACGTTTTGAGGTCCCTAGAGCCTAAATCCAAAGTTTCAGCCATTGGTCCGTGTGTGTGTCTGTCTGTAAACAAAATATCTCGAGAACGGTAAGAAGACTTTTTAAGACCTATAGAACTTTTTCTGAGAGAGTTCTACCGATCCGATAACCACATTATTATTGAGCTATGTGTTTTGCGTTGTGCAGGCGGAGGTAGTAAGAGGAGCACTGCAGAGAGGAAGAGCAAACCTGGCGATCAGGTGCCCTGCCATACGTATGAGGAAACTATTGCATCCCAGGTATGGAACTATAATTTACTATCTCAGGTATGATAAACATTTTGTAATTTGTTGTTTTGTGGAGCCTTTTGCTCCGTACCTGAAAAAAGAAGAAGAAAGGAATTGATTTGTTTAAATTTAAATCTTGCGCACTTGTATTTTACATTAAATGTATTTATTTGTATTTTAAATTGATTTTTTTTTTTTTGTCTGCAAGGCAGCGTAGTTAGCTTGGTTGGTAGCGCGTCTGCCTTGTAAGCGCTAGGCCGCGGGTTCGATTCCCGCCAGGGACGGATTTTATCCTAAACAGATAAGGTTCGTTCTCGGAACGGCTGGCTTTCTCCTATCCTGTCTTCCTTCTCTCACTTTCGAGACGATAAGACCTTAGCAGTTACAGTTCCCTCTATCAAACCTCTTAGCACGAAAAAAAGTTTGGAAATGTTGGGCTTATAAGAGCAACTGTTCTGTGCTAGTTCAATTTCCCGACTTCTAATTACTCTCTATTTTTCTTCCAGGTCCAAGGCAGTATCGTACTGCCCAAGATCAACATTGCTGTGTTACAAGTGAGCGTGGTAGAAGAAGTGATTGCATTCTCAGCCCTGGATAACATACGAGATTTGACCTGTGTCTCATTCCTAGCCATATGTTTAGAGGGTAAGACTTTGAATAATTAGATAGATAGATAGATAATAGATAATAATGTATATTTGTATGGAGAAAAAAAAAATAAATTAAATAATTTGCCTTCTCTTTTGTAATGTTTTCCAGGAATCACCACAAGGTTTCACATAGGCAAAGAGTCTCGGGAGATCGTGCAGACATTTCATCGTCCCACTGTCACGCCCAGTGGTAAGAAGAATAATGTGTTCAAAGCAGCTCACAAGGCATTCCTTCTGGGACACTCATCTAGTAATAACACAGGTAAGAGAAACTTGAATTATTCACTGAAAACTTGATACTTAAATCTAAGAAAAAAGAAAGAAAGATGTTTGATAGAGCGAATTGTAAGAACGTAGGTCTATCATTCCGAAATCTAAGAGAGATGAAAGGCAGGATAGGAGAAAGCCAGCCGTTCCGAGAACAAACCTTATCTGTTTGGAAAAAAGTTCGCCCCGGGCGGGAACTGAACCCACGACTTATGGGTTCTGCACCGTCAGTGGCAGTCTCTGCCGGAAAGAATATCCGCCAGCACGAAGATCTCATAATGGCTTACCTTATTTTATAATTGCCTAGGGTTCTTTGTGGTCAATTCAATTAATTATAAAATAGTCAATTATAAAATAAGGTAAGCCATTATCTAATTTGGGTGTCTAATATGAATCTAATTAATAATAATTCCCCTTCGAAGATCTCATGTTTGTCCTCTATTTTCTGCACCAGAGATTATTCCAAGTATCTAACCTCAGTGGTGTAGTGGTTAGCGCCGTGGACTTCGGATCTGGAGGTTGGTGGTTCGAGTCCAAGTCAAGTCATAAAATTTAGCGCAGTGCATTAAGCAGGGAACAACATTTGTGACAAGCATTTATGCTCAACACAATTAAAATTCCTTTTTCTCTTTTTTTTTTTTTTATTCCAAGTATCTTCTAATTATTCGCAGGTCAAGATAACAAGGTAGGAGAGCCCGTGTATATTGAAACATCAGAAAGAACCCAAGAGGAAACTGTAATAACACTATCGCTATAGAAGATCCACCGCTGTGGTCACCTGCCTTATGTCGCAGGCCTTGGATGAGTCCAGTGTTCATATGCCAGTCAAGGTAAACCATACTGTAGGAACTACCCTGTATTTACTAAAAAAGAAAGAAAAGAAAAAGAAGTAATATCCCCCCAAAAAACACTTTGTGTTGGAAGAAAAAGAAAAATTCGGTTGGTCCTCATTTTTCCTGCTCTATGACTTTGAAACATCACCCAAGTAAGCGCAACTGATCTATTGAGCATGCTTGAGTGCTTGTCACAAATGAGGTTCTCCACTCAATACACCTTACACCTCTATAAATAATACAATAAACCTAATCGCTTTTTTCCAGGACGCCAATCACGCGTAGCAAAATCGCCTACACCCGTCTCGATTGGAATCTGCTGAGTACAGCGTCACCCGGTATAACTGCCTGGATGAACCCTAGTAACCGCTGTGTCATACGGGGTGTCCACGCGTTACGATGTCGCTATAGAAAGAAAAAGAAAAATTCCGTTGGTCCTCATTTTTCCTGCTCTATGACTTTGAAACATCACACAAGTAAGCGCAACTGATCTATTATAGGGAAGTCGTTTCATATCAATCCCGAGTTGGTAAACCCTAGCATAAATGACTGGATTTTTCACTCCCTAAAGTTTGGATCCACAATCTGAAGAAAAAGAAAAATTCCGTTGGTCCTCATTTTTCCTCCTCTATGACTTTGAAACATCACCCAAGTAAGCGCAACTGATCTATTATTCGCAGGTCAAGATAACAAGGTAGGAGAGCCCGTGTATATTGAAACATCAGAGAGAACCCAAGAGGAAACTGTAATAACACTGCACGTATCCAGACTACACATGCAACTACGCAGACTACAGAACCAGAGCTCTCTGCTACAGGTAAGCAAACCCTTTTCCCTTTGAACTACAAAAACCAGTTTTTTTGGATTTTTGGCTTTATGGTTTTCTGGACAAAATTTGCACCACCATTTTCGTGTTGCTGGTAAAAGGACCTTTAATTTGATATATAGGTCGACCAGGTTTGGATAAGTCCTTCAGGTTGGCAAAATGCAAAAATAAACAAACATTGGTATAAAGACTGTATACAAAAACAAACACTGTATACAAAACAATCGACCATCGCAGAAAAAAATACCAAGCTGATTTTCTGCGAGGGTTGGAGCTATGGTCAAGGCTCTATTGAGGACACTTCTATTCATTAGCATGGTTTGTTAATGTTATAGGTGACAGGTGCTCTACCCCCATATCCCAGAATTTTACACTTGAACTACAAAAACCAGTTTTTTTGGATTTTTGGCTTTATGGTTTTCTGGACAAAATTTGCACCACCATTTTCGTGTTAGGGGCCTTGAAAGCGCTTCCTCTGTCTAGTTTTTATATCTATTTTGCTCACTTTTATTTCAGGTCGAGTGATGGTCGACTTGTATTCATAGGAAGCAAGTATCTGCCAAAGTTCGACACCATTACCGAAGGCTTCACTTGTCTTAAGATGGTGACTAGAAGTTCTCCTGGTATGGGCACCAATAAGGACAAAGAGGTAATAGAACTGTGGGAGCGATGAAATGAGAAGTCCAGTTATAGAGGTTGATATCAGAAGGTTTTGATTTGATTTGATTTTTATTTTGGAGTGAATTAATTTTACAAGGAAAAACTTAAAACTATACATGGAAGAACTCGCTCCCACAGAACAAACAAAGTTTTAACTTCAACAGGTATTTTCCTTTTTCCCTGAAGAGGTTTGATAGACGGAATTGAAACAACGGAGGTCTTATCGTCCCGAAATTGAAGAGAGAAGGAGACCAGGAGAGGACAGACACCGAAGCGAATACAATAGTCCGTCCCTTATACCTTTTTATTACTATTGTAATAATAAAGGAAGGACGGACTAAAAAAACTACAGAAATTTTGTAAACAAAATTATCGTACTAAATTATCTTCAAAGAAAGAAAGATTGATTAAAGGTCGAATCTTTATGGCGTCAATAATATTCAGTCTTTTTACTAAGAGAATGCCAACCTCAGATGTTTAGTGGTGTGCACAGTGACCGCAGGGTTCGAGTCCAAGTCAAGTCATGATATTTTGCGAAGTGCTCTGTCGAGGAACAACATTTGTGACGTGACATTCATGCTTTACATAAGAGAATGCCAACCTCAGATGTTTAGTGGTGTGCACAGTGACCGCAGGGTTCGAGTCCAAGTCAAGTCATGATATTTTGCGAAGTGTTCTGTCGAGGAACAACATTTGTGACGTGACATTCATGCTTCACACATTTTTAGTCCGTCCTTCCTTTATTATTACAATAGTAATAAGAAGGTATAAGGGACGGGCTATTGTATTCGCTTCGGTGTCGTCTGTCTGTCACTCTGTCACTAGGTTAGTATATTATTTTTTTTTCTTCTCAAGTTAATAATATGATTTTTATTAAATTAGATAGGCAGGATACTTTGTTTAATAATTGCCCTCCCTGTAGGGCGTTAAACAAAGTAGGTATTAAAAAAAATATCCCGTAGATAAATAAATAAATTATATTGGATTTAAAAAAAAGCGATGAAGCAACGGCTAGACTTAGACTCGTGTGGTCTGTGTCGTAGTATGTACTTCATCGGATGAGCGAGAAGAGACACAATACTTCCCATTTAGGTGCTGGGTCAACACGAGAACACCAGAAATATTTCCAATCGAAATACGAGTGCAAATATTTTGTTGAATCTGGGACTTGAAGGATTTTTTTCAGACAGGTTTGACAGAGGGACGTATAACTGCCAAGGTCTTATCGTCCCGAAAGCGAAGAAAAAGAAGACAGGATAGGAGAAAGCCAGCCGTTCCGAGAACGAACCTTATCTGTTTAGGACAAAATTCGCCCTGCGCGGGAATCGACCCCGCGACTTGGCGCTTACAAAGCAGACGCGCTACCAACCAAGCTAACTGTGCTGGCTCATAGTTTAATGTCGGAGTATGGCCATAAGTATTTGAATTTGTATTACAGGGTGTCATTGTGTTGAGTAGACAATGGAAGAACATCCTGTATACACCGCTCCTGTTAGAACACAACTTCAAAATCAAGAACCACCCTATGAAACCCATGAATGTAACGTTCGCCATTCCCGACCCTGAAGAGGTGAGTCCCTACTGAGCTTAACTTACTTGACTCTTTATTTATTTAAATTTGATCTTTAATATAATTTGATCTTTAATATATCAGACTCAATAGCGAGAAATTCGGGAAAGTTTGCTTAAAAAAAAAGGTTTGATAGAGAAAACTGTGACTATTGGGCTCTTATCGTCCCGAAATAGAAGAAAGAAAGCGGACATTATAGAAAGCCATCCGATAGGATAGGAGAAAGCCAGCCGTCCTCAGAACAAACCTTATCTGTTTAGGGTAAAGTCCGGACCGGTTGGGAATCGTACCCTCGGCCTAGCGCTTATAAGTAGTGCTTTATTTAGACTGTCAGCTTAGAACAAATTGTTCCATTATATTATACCAACAGTTTAATAGAGCACCTCTTTATTGATATGATTTTGGCGCTCTACCCTTCAAGCGAACTAGGCTGGCTTTCTTGTTTATGAACTGAAATTGTTATACACCTCCCAGGTACCGAGCGGTGTGTATCATTTGCTCAATGAACGTCGCACTACTCAGATCAAATCCACTCTAGACTCCGTGAGACATCGATTCTATCCGAGACCGTGTAAATGTAAGACCCATCTACACAGCTATCTAGACAGTGGGGAGTTCTAAATGTTACTTTACTGAGATGGAATTCATATTGTAGGGCTGGAGAATTCAGTCCAAATGTTACTTTTTTTGATACAAGCGTTGAATTTTTGTTTAATGTTCCCTTTGTTCGACTTTTATCTCCTGTTCAATTCAATTTACATTTATCTACTTTCTCTGTGGCGTATAATATCTCTAGGAGCGCGGTCAAACTTTCTTGACTTGGCGGGGCGGACTCCTTAATCTTTCTTGGAGTCAGCCGCGAGGGCCATGTTGTCTTGGACTTTATGGAAACCTCTTGACGGAGAAAACGGATCGTGGGGCGCTGTGCCACCAAACCAGTTCCACTGCCCCCAAACCCAACCCGGGTACACCCAACAGCACCAAATCTACTGCGGCAAACACCACCAAACCAAATACAACTGCAACAACTACAAGTAAATCCAATAGTGCTGGTACAACGAGTGTAACAACCAAACCAAATGATACCACAATAACTACCAGTAAACCGACTAGTGCAGCAGTTGTGTCTGCTAAACCAAATACAACGGTAGTCACTTCTAGCAAGCCCGCTGTTAGTGGATCAGCTGCCAAACCGAATAGCAGCTCTACAAGTGGAACTACGGCTACGAAGCCGAATTCTAGTGGGTCAACTACAGCTAACGCTACTGGCAAACCAAATTCTGGTAGTTCTTCCGCAGCTAATAACACCCCACCAAACCAGTTCCACTGCCCCCAAACCCAACCCGGGTACACCCAACAGCACCAAATCTACTGCGGCAAACACCACCAAACCAAATGCAACTGCAACAACTACAAGTAAATCCAATAGTGCTGGTACAACGAGTGTAACTACCAAACCAAATGATACCACAATAACTACCAGTAAACCGACTGGTACAGCAGTTGTGTCTGCTAAACCAAATACAACGGTAGTCACTTCTAGCAAGCCCGCTGTTAGTGGATCAGCTGGCAAACCGAATAGCAGCTCTACAAGTGGAACTACGGCTACAAAACCGAATTCTAGTGGATCAACTACAGCTAACACTACTGGCAAACCAAATTCTGGTAGTTCTTCCGCAGCTAATAACACAAATAAACCAAATTCTGGTAGTTCTTCCGCAGCTCATTCGACTGCCAAACCGAATAGTAATGTTAGTGGAGGTTCTGCAGTTAGTGGGAGTGGAGAGGTTGGTGGAACTAGTGGATGTCAGGAGAAGGAAGACTCCTGGGCATCGCTGGCGGAGGATAAGATGGGATTTATTATGATGGAGTGTGGACTTGAAGGTGAGATAAGCCCAGGGCAGACGCACTACCAACCAAGCTAACTAGGCTGGCTTCGGATATGGTTTAAAACCCAACCATTCTCCCGATATGGAGATCTCCTACTAATAATTCCTCTGTGTGGCCCAGGACAGACGCACTACCAACTAAGCTAACTAGGCTGGCTTCGGATATGGTTTAAAACCCAACCATTCTCCCGATATGGAGATCACCTACTTATATTTCCTCTGTGATCTCTCCCATCTCCAGGTATTATCAAGCTGCCCGCACCTCCATCGGGTGGAGATGAAACCTCAACGGTATCACCTCCACCCCATACTACGCAACATAGCTCCCCTACTAGTCCTTTGAGTCATTTGAGGGTGAGTAATTAACATCCGCAATTGAAATCTCATTTTGAATTCATTAGATAAGTTCCCCCCTTTTTAACTTTCCTTATCCTAAAAAAAAAAAAAAAAAAAAACAAGGAACTTATGTACCAAATTTCATCAAAATTGGACCAGCCGATCGCGAACTATAGCAAAACAATCAAACAAATAAACATTCAAACCAACAAAATGGTCGAGTTCAAACATCTCACTACGTTCGGTCAAAAATTTAAATTACATTTTATTTACCTTCAATTTTGTAATATAAAGATAATTTTTTTTTTTTTTTTTTTTTTTTTTTAAAGCAAATACTTTCATAATATTTATTAATAAATCAAGCTCAGAACTCATAACATAATAGAACAAAAACTAAAAATGTATGCTTATGATTCTAGCTCATTAATAAAGTAATAACATAAATTGAAATTTTTTGTAACCCTTTCAGCAAAGCTGGTGTTGGGTTACAAACAATATAAATAACAGAAATTCCTTTCTTCAAAAACAGTGATATTAGTAAGTAGATATACCTAGGTATTAAATTTACGATATTGGTAAATTATCTTTAAAGAAAGAAAGATTGATTAAAGGTCGAATTTTTATGGCGTCAATAATATTCAGTCTTTTTACTAAGAGAATGCCAACCTCAGATGTTTAGTGGTGTGCACAGTGACCGCAGGGTTCGAGTCCAAGTCACGTCATGATATTTTGCGAAGTGTTCTGTCGAGGTGTCGAGGAACAACATTTGTGACGTGACATTCATGCTTCACATTAGATTTTTTCCTAACAGTACTTTCTCTCTTCCCTTTTAGAAGTTCACCTCATCTTCTACTCTATTTTCAATCACTACTTCTGTCTTTATTCTCTTTTTTTCTAAGCAATATGAATCAATATATCAATAAATTCTTTATTACCTTTATAATAGGTAGGTACATACTACCCTTTTTTTAAAATAAAAAAAGAAACATCTCCAGCGGATAACATACGAGATTTGACCTGTGTCTCATTCCTAGCCATATGTTTAGAGGGTAAGACTTTGAATAATTAGATAGATAGATAGATAGATAATAGATAATAATGTATATTTGTATGGAGATTTTGATTTTTTATTATTATTATTATTATTATTTTTTTTTTCCTAGATGAGTAAAAACATTTATCCGATTTGTCCACATTTGATTTTTTCTTATTTTTTTACCTACTCCTTTTTCTGATGATTCTCAGGTGTTTCGTTCAAAGTGGTGAAGAGATCCAAGTTCGAGAGAGAGGAAGATAGTAACGACAGTAAAGATAAGACAGAGATAGTAGCAGAAACTACGGGAGATAGCAAAATAGCACGGGATGATGTAAGCAGTGAAACGATCAATATATCACATGTCAAGCCAGAGGTAAGACCGTGAGGGAGTCTAGTGCGACCCTGACTAAACCGATCTTTCAATTTAATCCAAGTCCAAATACTTTTCTCTGCATATTGTTTAGAATAGTCAATTTTTTAGTTATTCTTACCCGTTATGCTTCAGGCAACCCAAAAGATAATGTTTTTTTATGTTTTATTTATTTGTAACAATAATTGATATAGGTATATATGACAAGAAGGTAATAAACATCTTATGAAATAATAAAATATTACAAATACATAGTAAATATTACGCATTCATTGGCGTTACTCTTCCACACTAAAGGAATGTGTAATTCCTTTGCTTTTGTTATTTTATGTAATTAAATCATTATCATAGGAAATTGTGTATAGGTCCAGGGAATTAATTTTTACAAATCAACAGGAAATTTTATGAAGCTTGCCAATGTCAACCAGTCAATGTCATACAGACTAGGTACCGTACATATTGTTCGGAAAAATTCCGAAAAAATTTCGAGACCTATGTATTTTGTACCTTGTAAAACGAACAAACTGATTTAAATGAATTTTTTTGTGGTTGAATAAAGGCTCTGAAAATAACAGAGGCTCTACCTAAAGTTGTCACCTTTTATCCTGGTTCAAAAAGGCTGTTAAATATACCATTTTTGTTCGTTCATAGAAATTCCTAAAAATTTATCAACATTATTTTTAATTCACTGACATTTTCATCTCAACAGGAAGTAACCTCATCCTCCACTCCCAAAGGCTCCCGCACCCCAGCCCCCGCCCCGGGAGCTAATGGCACCGGTAATGGAGACACGACAGAGTCTGCCACCCAACCTACCCCTGGGGGTGACACCAGTAAGGCACTGGTACCTCTGATCGATGCCAATGCCAGCTCATGTGTTATTGATGTCAAGTCCGTGTGGTTCAACTTTGCTGCGCCTCCCAGGTATGATGAAACTACCGAATTGGGAAATCTCAGTCAAGAGTAGTCGTCATAAGATCTCTCTTGAATTTATTGATTAAATTAAACACTATCCATAGATTAAACACTATCCATTTATCCATAAATTAAACGCTTCAGTTAACGTTGATCTGACTTAAATTTAAATTAACCTCAAAAGAAGTAAGAATTACGTCGTTCTCTGTAGGGTAAAGTCACTTATATTCACTCTACGTTATTTTCGGGGGCCCTATTTACATAAGTAAAGTCACATATTCACTCTATGATTCCGGGGGGGCTATTCCCAAATATTGACTCACATTCTAGGAGAACATGCTATTACATACGTTAGTAACTCGTATATTCACACTATTTACATGATATTCACTCCATGGTATTTTGGTGGGGGCCTATTCCCAAAATATTGACTCACATTCTAGGAGAACATGACGGATGATCCTGATGACGTAGACCCAGACACAGAGGTGACGGATGAGTGCGCCATGTTGCTACAGTCCCAGTTCAAACCCCCTCATGGTCAGTATTTATTTCCATCCATTTCAATTCACGTCTAATTGAAGTTCGTAGATTCGTAGAAGTCGACCCTATTTAAATTCGTAGAAGTCGACCCTATTTAAATTCGTAGAAGCCGACCCTATTTAAATTCGTAGAAGTCGACCCTATTTAAATTCGTAGAAGTCGACCCTATTTAAATAGAAAAAGGCTAGGAAAAAGAAGAGACTTGTAAATCTGAACCCATCCTTTAGGGCTGTTTGCCCCTACACCTAAGCTCCTGAGTGGGCTTTTTGTAGAGTTAGCTCAAGTTCCTATGGTTTAGTACAGAGGTTCTCAAACTGGGGGGGCGTGGAGACAAATCAGGGGGGGCGCGAGCTTTTTCTATAAACCTCCAGTTCTGAAATTCCTCCCGCGCTAACTGCTTTGAGCCACTGAGGTTGGTTCGTTTTGTTATTTCATAAAACCTATAAATAGGTAACCTACTTACTTGAATATAAAAAAATCTCAGTTTCAAATTCTCGTTTTGTTATTCCATAAAACCCATAGGTAAAAATAATATACCGGGGGGTTGGGTAAGGTAGGGGGGCGTGAAAAAATGAGAATATGCCCAAAGTGGGCGCCATGCAAAAAAGTTTGATAACCACTGGTTTAGTACAAGCGCTATCACACCAAAAGAGAGGAAACGAGCTTCAGGAGATAGGAAATAACGAAAGGAAAATTACATTTCATTTTAATTCATCTCCCATTTCATTGCTAAGGCTAGCCTTTCACTATCAGATACACCTGATCAGGTCCGCCTGTCAGGTGTATCTGATAGTGAGTGCTTAGCCTAAGGAAGCGTTGAATTTTTGTTTAATGTTCCCTTTGTTCGACTTATATCTCCTGAAAAAAGAAAAAAAAAAAAATGAAACCTCCAAACGAAGACTTTTTTTCTTGCCCACAAAAAAAAAGATCAAAATAGACGGAACTGTTTTCTCGTGAAAAGAGGACAAAAACAGGTAATGTGCAGACATACAGACGGGCGAAAATTTTATATTTGGTTTCGAGAGTCAAATCTCAGAATCTTTGTGTAACTTCTTAAAACAAAAAAAAAATCGAAATCAAACGACTTCTTGGCTTTTAATTTTCAACACAAAGTGTTTTTTGGGGGGATATCACTACTTTTTTCAATCAAGAACAGAGTAGGATTCCAGTACCGAATAATAATAATAATAAATAGTCCAGTACAGAAGCACAATAACTTGACTTCCTCCTTTAATCTTAGTCCGGTAAAGTAACATCATGGTACTCTCCCACCTTGTGGCTTCTGTAGGTCAAATCTCAGAATCTTTTTGTAACTTCTTAAAAAAAAAATCGAAATCAAACGATTTCTTGGCTTTTAATTTTCAACACAAAGTGTTTTTTGGGGGGATATCACTATTTTTTTCAATCAAGAACAAAGTAGGATTCCAGTACCGAATAATGATAATAATAAATAGTCCAGTACAGAAGCACAATAACTTGACTTCCTCCTTTAATCTTAGTCCGGTAAAGTAACATCATGGTACTCTCCCACCTTGTGGCTTCTGTAGTACAGTACCCGGGTGTGAGGTCACAGTGTTATGTTCATGTATGGGATGTTCACTCTCTTGGTACTAATCTTGAGTCATTTTCGTGCCACTAATAATCTTTCCGTCATTATGTCATGTTCACTTCCCGTGTCATACAGGTACATGGAATGTCATGTTCGTACTTACTTTTCATGTCATATTTTATGTCATGTCATGTCCATTATTCCCCGTGTCATACAGGTACATGGAATGTCATGTTCATACTTACTTACAACTTACACGTACCTTGTCATGTTCATATTTACCGTGTCATGTTGACTGTAAAGGTACTTTGTCAAGTGTCATACTCAATGTAATAATACGTGTACTCTTATTTGATAAAAGTTTCGAAAAAAATTAAAAGGAAAAAACATATTCAAGTCTGCATGTACTGTAGTTCTGTATTTCGGTGAGGAGTAAATCACATATTCTATTCAGAGGTTTAGTCCGGGTGTACAATCGGTAGAGGAGGAGAACTATCGATAGTCGGCGCCATCGATAGATAGTTTTCGATAGTTTTTTTTATTGCATATTATCCTTGTTTCTAAAGGTCTTATCCCCCAAAAATACCTAACCTAACCTAATTTAAAGAAAATTATAACCTTTACACGTATTAATTTAGGTCACAAATGTGATAAGGATGCAACACAAAACGTTTGGTTGAGATGTTTGCTGCGCTTGGCGGTATTTTGACCGCTTTTGACAGATTTCGACCGTTTTTTGGCGGTTTTCAGCTATAGCGACAAAACGGTTAGAGATATTGTAAAAGTTAGGGTAAAAGAACACTCAAATAAGCATCATTCAATAGGATAAGGAAAGTCGTGTGATGTTCACACCAGATTTTTTACTTTCTATTACTACAGTTTAGCGGAGCTATACTAGTAATGAAAGTATTGCAATCGGTCCAAATTTTCAAAATCGGGAAATGGTTGGAAATATCCGTTTTGGGATCCCCTGATGTCAAAAAAGTGATTTTTAGCCCATGGTCTGTACGTATGTATGTACGCACGTACGTACGTACGTACGTACGTACGTACGTTACGTACGTACGTACGTTACGTACGTACGTACGTTACGTACGTACGTACGTTACGTACGTACGTACGTTACGTACGTACGTACGTTACGTACGTACGTACGTTACGTACGTACGTACGTTACGTACGTACGTACGTTACGTACGTACGTACGTTACGTACGTACGTACGTTACGTACGTACGTACGTTACGTACGTACGTACGTTACGTACGTACGTACGTTACGTACGTACGTACGTTACGTACGTACGTACGTTACGTACAGACCATGGGCTAAAAATCACTTTTTTGACATCAGGGGATCCCAAAACGGATATTTCCAACCATTTCCCGATTTTGAAAATTTGGACCGATTGCAATACTTTCATTACTAGTATAGCTCCGCTATACTGTAGTAATAGAAAGTAATATTTCCAAATCATAAAGAATGCATTGGGAAAAACTCTGTATTCATCATTCACATAAGTAGGTCATGGGAATATTCAAGTATTTATGGGGGATCTTCAGTATTGTACCTAAAGACCTCAAATGATACATTTTATTTTCATAATATCTACCTATGTATCTCATTTTGATACACCATTTCTATGTGATTATATGGGTTACATAAGAAAAATAATAACCTATGGGTATTTACTATTTATAGGTAAGGTATACGTATTTTCGGTGTCCTCATTCAAAAATAGGACAAATATTGTATTCTTATATTATAAGAACGAGATCCATTCACTCATTCACATTTCACATTTCATAGTTCACACACTGATCGCTCTATCTCTAGAACCACAACACCTAGAAAGCTGAAATTTGGTAGGAATATTCCTTTTATGGTCTAGGTGTGCAATAAGAAAGGATTTTGCGAAATTCTAAACCGATCCTGAGATATGATCAATAAAATTTTTGATCGCTAAAATCTCCATAAGAAATACACAGAGTGCAGAGACTGCGGGAGAGAAATGTTCCGCTCTCGACCAACATTTTTGAGTTTCGTTTATGTTTTTAGTTTGATAACTATGCGCAGCGCGAACGTATTTTTTATTATTTTCCACAAGTTCGGCCATGCCTTTTCCACAAGTTTGGCCATGCCTCGGGATGAACTAGCGGGATTCCGGAGCGAAGCGACGGAATTCAGCTAGTTATGTACATATTTGAGATCCCTGAAGCATTAGGAAAAAGCTGATAAACTAAAAATTTCACGATTCCAAGCAATGTTCAGACAATAGCTAAATATTATTTACACAGATACACAGATAATTGATATCATAAGTACTACATAGTACCTACATACGTAAAGTCACATTATATTCACTCTACGTTTTTTCGGGGGCCCTATTTACATAAGTAAAGTCACATATTCACTCTATGGTTTCGGGGGCCTATTCCCAAATATTGACTCACATTCTAGAACATGCTATTACATACGTTAGTAACTCGTATATCCACAATATTTACATGATATTCACTCCATGGTATTTTGGTGGGGGCCTATTCCCAAAATATTGACTCACATTCTAGGAGAACATGACGGATGATCCGGATGACGTAGACCCAGACACAGAGGTGACAGATGAGTGCGCCATGTTGCTACAGTCCCAGTTCAAACCCCCTCATGGTCAGTATTTATTTCCATCCCTTTCAATTCACGTTTAATTTGAAGTTCGTAGATTCGTAGAAGCCGACCCTATTTAAATTCGTAGAAGCCGACCCTATTTATTTATTTATTTATTTATTTGACATAAAAATCCTTAGTAACTAGGATAGTTTACAAAGGTGGGTAAGGGATGGTAAGAAAAGAGGTACATGGAATGTCATGTTCATACTTACTTACAACTTACACGTACCTTGTCATGTTCATATTTACCGTGTCATGTTGACTGTAAAGCTACTTTGTCAAGTGTCATACTCAATGTAATAATACATACTTGTATTCTTATTTAATAAAAGTGTCGAAAAAAATTAAAGGGAAAAAAACATATTCAAGTCTGCATGTACTGTAGTTCTGTATTTCGGTGAGGAGTAAATCACATATTCTATTCAGAGGTTTAGTCCGGGTGTACAATTGGATGTTAACATTCATGTTTGTACCATTTCCATCCTAGATCTTTTTCCTGATTTTAAAAGCAAACTTTACAAACATGAAGGTTAATATTTCAGTTCAGACCGTATTCACCGACATAAGGCTACTCAGTAGATGTCATATCATTCCATTACGGGCATGGCCTTTACGTTCAATACTTGCTATGTAAATGGCATGCTTTCATTTTCCTATTTGACAATATTAACGTTAATGACATCATTTTCCTACCTGACAATATTGACATTTTGCACTTTGCTACATTCTTGCTGTTTATGTCATTTGATATTTGCTTGATGGTAACAACCCCATGTATCTCTGACTCCATGGGGAGGCGTCATGGCGTTCAATGTGTTAATACGGGTGTAGATACTCTTCTTAAATAATTACAAAAAAAATTCAGCAAAATCGGTCTAGCCGTTTTCTTGTGAAAGGAGTGCTCAAAAACAGCTCTAACAGATTGGCTGACAAAAACATTTCTAACAGATATTATGTACATATTTGGGATCCCTGAAGCATTAGGAATAAGCTGATAAACTAGAAATTTCACGATTCCAAGCAATGTTCAGACAATAGCTAAATTTTATTTACACAGATAATTGATATCATAAGTACTACATAGTACCTACATACGTAAAGTCACATTAGGCTGTGTTTATGTACAGGGCTGAGATAGGCCATCGTCGGCCTTTTTGCGTGTGAAGTTGGCGGGAAATTCGAATTTTTGATTTTTTTTCCGCAACTTGTACAATCTGAATTCATTTTTTAATTTTTATCTTTAGTTTGCACGTTTATATTATACTTTTCATTTATATTAGCTATTAAAAACAAGCAAATTACAAAGCAAACAAAAATAAATATAAAATGAATTTTAAAAATTGCCGCCGGGACAGCTATCTCACGTCGTCCGAGCTCATCCTAGCCCGGTACATAAACACACCGTTATATTCACTCTACGTTATTTTCGGGGGCCCTATTTACATAAGTAAAGTCACATATTCACTCTATGATTCCGGGGGGGCTATTCCCAAATATTGACTCACATTCTAGGAGAACATGCTATTACATACGTTAGTAACTCGTATATTCACACCGAACCCGGGTCTCCCGCGTGCAAGGCGAGTGCAGTGACCACTACGCCATGGGAGCTGACTATAATAATTATTATTATTGTTACAATCCTACATACAGTTCATAAAATATAAAAAAAAACTTCCAATAATATTTAAATATACAAGAAATAAAGAACCTCCTAAGAACTTGTCGATATTTTTGTCTATGCTATGCCTATGACAGATTATACTTTCTGGAAATGTTCAAAAGCACTAAATTTTAAATATTGGGGAAAAAATGAAGAGGTTTGATAGAGGGAACTGTAACAGCTGACGTCTTATCGTCCCGAAATCGAATTGAGAAGCACCGCCCCGGGTTTGAATCGAAAAGTACTAAATAAAAAGCAATTTTAATTTTTTTAAGCATACACACACGCTTTTCACAAATCACAGATGTCGTTCATTTGTGAATACACTTTGCTCAATTTTATGACTTGCTTTGGACTCGAACCACCAACTTCCAGATCTAGAATCTACCCGGCTGCTGGACGCTCATTTGATCTTCGAACCGCTACTGGCGTCTCTGGGCGTGATGCCCCAGCAAGTACGTCACCTTCCATATGGTTCCTTTAAAAACCAATCAAAAAATCATCAAATCATGAATCTTTTTGGTAAAGCAGAGAGCTTTTTCACAACTTTGTGGGTATCACAGTATTACAAGTCTTTCATTTACTCAATCATCATATTTATTATCGCTCGTCTCTTCGACTTGTAATGCCGCCACTGGTCGCTACTCGATAAAGTAGCTACTCAATTGTCCTCACTAGGCTGAGTGCACCCCGAACTCCAAGCACACAGCCGAAAAAAAACCTCGGCCTTGCCGGGAATCGAAGCCTAGTGTGATACCCACTCGACCAAGGAGGTTGCTCTTTAAAAACTTAAAAACCACTTAGAGGATTGTCTAATTGGGCAAAAGCCTATTGTTCTATAAACGAGTTTTCGACTGATTCAGATGCGATCTGTGTTTTTTCTTTCTCTCATCTACGTACTACGGTTATTATATATTTATTTATCTATTTTTTTTTTTTTTTTTTTTTTTTTTTTTTTCAAGTAATAATTTTAATAATTTAGTAATAATAATAATTTAGTAATAGTAATTCAAGTAAAATAACCCGTTGTCTCCCATCTCAGGTGACCATGCCTCTGCTCCGTCTACTCCACCAAATCTCCAACATGTACACCAACGTCAAGGTCACCCAGTCCGAGCTGCGGGACCAAGTAGCTCCGCCCCTCGCTAAGAGCCCGGCCCCACCGCCCCTGGGCCTGGGCCGTCTGCCCCCCGAACTATTCGACAAACATAAGGCCCTGGTACAAGCGGATGTGAAGCCGGTTGTCTCGCCTAGTGCTTCGGTGAGGTCGAAACATCAGAGCTTTGTACAGAAGTTGAGATCCACTAGTAAGAGTGTACGAGGTAAGTACAAACAGCAAAAAGTGATGAGATCCCCTAAAAAAAAACCTCTCTTCGTGGTGAAAAGGTACGCCAAGACAGAACGAAAAAATTTGGACTTATTGCAATACCTACTTACTCATTACTAGTACAGATCCGCTACACAAAAATAATAAATGTAAAAAGATGTTGAATTATATTTAAGATTTGTGGGGTGTTTTAATCTAAGCAATATTAAGGCCCTGGTACAAGCCGACAATCTGCAAAAAGTGATAAAATCCCTCCAAAAAAACCTCTTTGTGGTGAAAATAAACGCCAAGATAGCAAATCGGTGAGGTCGAAACATCAGAGCTTTGTACAGAAGTTGAGATCCTTTAGTAAGAGTGTACGAGGTAGGTAATATGAAGGTCCTGGTACAAACTGATTAACTACAAAAAGTTATGAAATCCCCCCAAAAAAAAAACTATTTGTGTTGAAAAGAATAACGCCAAGAGAGCAAAAAATCTTGAATCATGATTGATACTTTTGAAGTGCGGGTTCGATTCCCGCCCGTGGCGTACTTTATCCTGAACAGATAAAGCTTAGAATAACGCCAAGAGAGCAAAAAATCTTGAATCATGATTGATACTTTTGAAGTGCGGGTTCGATTCCCGCCCGTGGCGTACTTTATCTTGAACAGATAAAGCTTGTTCTCGGAACGGCTGGCTTTCTCCTATCCTGTCTTCCTTCTCTCTTCGATTTTGGGATGATAAGACCTTAGCAGTTACCGTTCCCCCTGTCAAGAAAAAAGTATATATATTCTATGTTTCTTTCTAATTTCCCCCGATTCCCGCCTAAAAAGTACTTTATCCTGAACAGATAACTTTATCCTGAACGTTCCTGAACGGAACGGCTGGCTTTCTCCTATCCTTTCTTCTCTCTTCGATTTTGGGACGATAAGACCTTAGCAGTTACAGTTCCCCCCTGTCAAGAAAAAAGTATATATATTCTATATTTCTTTCTAATTTCCCCTGTTTTTCGTTCCAGGCTATATGAATCTAGGGGATCCCCCGCGGGACATCCTCCCCGGTATTTTATCAGGCACGGCCCCACTACCTCTGACAGAATTGTTCTCGGAACGGCTGGCTTTCTCCTATCCTGTCTTCCTTCTCTCTTCGATTTTGGGACGATAAGACCTTAGCAGTTACAGTTCCCCCTGTCAAGAAAAAAGTATATTATATTCTATATTTCTTTCTAATTTCCCCTTGTTTTTCGTTCCAGGCTATATGAATCTAGGGGATCCACCTCGGGACATCCTCCCCGGTATTCTATCAGGCACGGCCCCTCTACCTCTGACAGAAGGCCGGGACTCCCCCTCCAAACAGAAACCAGATGATTTGCCGCCCCTGAGTACACCGCGCTGTTGGAAGACCGTGTACTATTTGCTGGATCTGTATGCGACCATGCCTGAGACCAAGACTGTGGCCCATAGGTAGGTCAGGTTTGGAAAAAAAGATTGGTTCTCCGCTAAATAACGTGATTTACTGATTTGAGTTGTATTTTGAGACCTTTTTTATATCACAATAATCCTTCGAACTTTTTTTATGGTCAAAAATCAAAGCCATAAAGGAATTTGGATGTTGGATTGAAGAAGTACCTAATATTTATTATTATTTACCTACTTATTATTTATTCTTCTTCTTCTTTTTCAAAAAAGGTCGGTGTTTTATCGCCGCACCATTCATTTGTCACACTGTACTTCCCATTTAGACGCCTCGACACAGCCTTAGCTTCTCCACTAAGGTACAGGTAGGTTATATTATCCACTAAGATACTGTACAATATTAATAAAAAAAGGTATAAGGGACGGACTATTGTATTCGCTTCGGTGTCGGTCTGTCTGTCTGTCAGTCAGTCAGTCAGTCTGTCCGTTCCCATAGAAGGACTTATCCAAACCTAGTCGACCTATATATCAAATTAAAGGTCTTTTTACCAGGAACACGAAAATGGTGCAAATTTTGTCCAGAAAACCATAAAGCCAAAAAACCAAATTTTTTTTTTTTTTACATGGTCAAAAATCAAAGCCATAAAGGAATTTGGGTGTTGGATTGAAGAAGTACCTAATATTTATTATTATTTACCTACTTATTTTTTTCTTCTTTTTCAAAAAAAGTGGGTGTTTTATCGCCGCACCATTCATTTGTCACACTGTACTTCCCATTTAGATGCCTGGTCTACATGAGAAATCAGAAGACAAAGAATTAAACTGTCGAAAATGTGAACTACCTATTTACATTCGACTTTTTTTTACATTGGGAATTGGGACTCGAACCCAAGAATATTTATTTCGTATGTTTCTTGAAATAACATGGTGTTTAATTTTTTGTGTCACATCTTTCTATTCTTGTGTCTATTTCTCAGAATCTCAATGGGGGCAGCAGACGTATCTGATAATTTCAAACCGAGTCAAAACCAGAGTGCAAATACTAGCGCTAAAAAACCAGATGATATAGATTTAGAGAAGGGAGAGGGGGTACATATACCTCCTCCATCCACTCCTACCCCAATACCTGCTGGACCACCCCAATGTAAGTAATCTGGTTACCTTAACGATACCCTATATTTAGTATTTCAGACTCAGGGTCGGTTTCGTATTGTTATTTTATATTTCAGACTCAGGGCCTGTTTCACATTGTGTGTTTTCTGGAAGCAAACAGCTCAGTTCTACATTACAGGTAAGCAATGTGATGTTCCAATATTAACTTCATTACTATCGATAGAATCAACATAGATCTGTCGTACTACATGGCATGATGACTATTTCATTACGATGAAACAGGCACTACAGATAGTGGTTATTGAGCTGCATGGGGAAGCCTCAAAAAGTATTGAAATCCCCCAAAAAAATTTCTTCTGTTGGGAAAAAAAATCAACGCCAAGTAGCTAAAAAAAATTAAAAAAGAAGAAGCAATTCCAAACATCTGATTGACCAAAATGCTCATTATATCAACCTGCCTTGTTTACTTCACTCGAACTTGAGAGCTAGAATTTTTTGAGAATTTTGTACATCAGGGTGGAGACTTTTGAGGTGCCTGTTGGAGTTCTTAACGTTTTATTTCAGGTATAATATGATGTTATATCGACATTAGTGTGAGTGGTAGGCTAATTTACATTATTTTGTACAGGTAGGAATTAAATATAATAGATTAAGATTACTCAATTCTTGCCTGGAATGAGTACTAGTATCCAGGTACATTTATATCAAATTCTGTCATAATGATGTCCATTTTTGATTGGAATTGGGTGTCGTTTTACCATTTATTTATATAATTATTATTAGATATTATTTTACCTACTTGTACAACTGTTATAAAACTACAATGTTAAAAATAAAAAGCCATTATTACAAATTACAAAAATTACAAATCATATCAACGTCCCACGTCCCGTTTTATTTCAGGAACTCCGAGTGACCCGTACATCAAGTCGGATGTCCCGCGGGACCACGGTGGACGATGTGGACAGTGTCCCGTCCGGGTTGGGACGGGATCCTCCCAACACCTCCCCTCCTCATCCGAGGGAACCCCCGCCTCGTCCTCCTCCTCCTATGGTGAACACAACGGAGGTGATGTCGAATAATTTGAGCACGAATACAGCTACTAATCCGCTGCTCTCGCCATTTGTCATGCATTTTACCGGACTTATACAGGTGAGAATGATTTAATTCTGGGCCAAATGTCGACCCCGTCTGAACTAGGGAAAGGCGAAGAAGGATTTTTTAAAGATGAGTGTTCCACCGCCGTTTTCATTTCGTAGCAATGGAACAACTGCTACATTAGACGCTTGTGGCCTGTGTCGTAGTATGCCCATCCCGTAGTATGTCTCTCATCAGATGGGCGAGAAGAGACACAATACTTCCCATATAGGTGCTGGGTCAACACGAGAACACCAGAAAGTAAACCCGTTGAGTTGAAATATTTGCAATCGAAAAATGAGTACAATTTTTTTGGTGGGATTCGAACCCGGGACCTTCTGCATGGCAAGCAAGCGCGTTACCACTGGACCAACCGTGCCCCCTATTATGTCATGTCCCACTATTATTATGCTCAGTTTATTGAATTAAATTTTTTGTTCTCTTATTAATTTTATGATGGATTCTTATTTCAGTCAGTAACATTCACTGCTGCCCTTCTACCTTCCCTACAAGCCCAATACAGAATGGATCAACTAACCAGTGCAGGAGTTACGGGATCCAAGGCTAAGTTTGTAATAGATCTGCCTCGACACAGCCTTAGCTTCTCCACTAAGGTACAGGTAGGTTATATATTATCCACTAAGATACTGTACAATACAGAATGGATCAGCCTTAGTGGTAGGTTATCGAACCCGGGACCTCCTGCATGGCAAGCAAGCTCGTTGCTTGCCGTTGTTGCTCGTTGTTTTATTTTATTTTCACTCTACCATATTTGTCAAATATTTGTTTGATTTATGGCTGGGACTTCCTTGATTTTTTATTATTATTTTTTTTTATTTATCGCCGGGACCATTAGATTAGCCCTTTGATAATAACTCTTTACTTTATTTTAGGTATATTTGACTGGGGTTCTTAGGGATATAAATCCTAAGGTAAACATAACAAGTATCTATTTTGGTTGTCTAATGTGAATTTAATTAACAATAACCAACATTTTTTTGAGCAATCTGACTCGTTGATTCAATCTTTTTAACCAATCAGATTGCCTTGTTGATCCAAGAGTAAACCAGTTTAACTCTGATTCTCGTGTACTTCCAGGTAACTGAGGCCAATCTCCCGTCTGAAGCCAGCATAGATCTTCCCAAGATACATGTATCTGCTGAATATATACAGGACGGTGGAAATAGACCAGGCGATATACCTCCCACTGAGGGTAAGCTTCAAAGATATAGGTATTCTACAAAAACTACTTTATGCACCAATGGGTTAGAGTTAGAGGTTTGATAAAGAGAACTGTAACACCAAAGGTTTTATCGTTCCGAAATTGAAGAAACAGGACAGAAGGGAAATCAAAGAGACAAGCAGAAGAGGATAAGAAAATGAGCCGTTCCTAGAACGAACCTTATCGGTTCAGGATAAAGTCCGCCCCGGGCGAGAATGGAATCCGCGACCTTTCACTTACAAATCAGACGCAATACCCACTAAGGTAATAAGGCTAGCGAACTATGTAATGAATTTACTATATAGAAATGTTGATTCTAAACCGGTTCGATCTACCAGAACGAATCGGTAACAATGGAATCCGCGACCTTTCACTTACAAATCAGACGCAATACCCACCAAGATAATAAGGCTAGCGAACTATGTAATGAATTTACTATATAGAAATGTCGATTCTAAACCGGTACGATCTACCAGAACGAATCGGTAACTGTTTTATCAAGCATAACGAGATTTTGATTGATTAAATATAATGGAATCCGCGACCTTTCACTTACAAATCAGACGCAATACCCACCAAGATAATAAGGCTAGCGAACTATGTAATGAATTTACTATACATATAGAAATGTTGATTCTAAACCGGTTCGATCTACCAGAACGAATCGGTAACTGTTTTATCAAGCATAACGAGATTTTGATTGATTAAATACAACTAAATGTTGATTCATTGTTTGATTATAACGAAATGTTAATTATTTTGTTAAGCATAACGAAAAGTTGATTGATTCATTAAATATAACCAAATATTGATTACTTATAACGTCGCAGCACCGCCCGGCCTATATTAACACGAAACAGAATTTCAGCGTTTTCAAGCATAACGAGATTTTGATTGATTAAATATAACTAAATGTTGATTCATTGTTTGATTAGGTATAACGAAATGTTAATTATTTCGTTAAGCATAACGAAAAGTTGATTGATTCATTAAATATAACGAAATATTGATTACTTATAACAAAATGTTGATTTCTCTCTGCAGGTGTCACATACAGGCAAGGTAGCTACATGAGTGCCGTGGCGGATATAGGAATATTTGAACATTCCCTCACTACTGATCTACTCAATCATCTGGTGTTTGTGCAGAAGGTGTTCATGAAAGAAGTGAATGAGGTAAGTTATAGCTGAGTTTATAATTAGGTCCCTGCCCACCTGGGGGGACTAACAAGGAGTAAACCAGCTTAGTCTTTTTTTTTTACAGAATATTTGAGGGTTTACCTCTGTTTATTGATGTTAATATTCAATACAATGTTTTTATATAGGGACTAAGGTATAACGAAATGTTAATTATTTTGTTAAGCATAACGAAAAGTTGATTGATTCATTAAATATAACCAAATATTGATTACTTATAACAAAATGTTGATTTCCCTCACCAGGTGTCACATACAGGCAAGGTAGCTACATGAGTGCCGTGGCGGATATAGGAATATTTGAACATTCCCTCACTACTGATCTACTCAATCATCTGGTGTTTGTGCAGAAGGTGTTCATGAAAGAAGTGAATGAGGTAAGTTATAGCTGAGTCTATAAATAGGTGTCTGCCGACTGTTTAAAGTCCTCAATCTACTATATCATCAAAGTCCACTGTTTAAAGCTTAGTCTGGCTGGGAGACTTTAAACAGAAAGTAGACCAGCTTAATCTGACTGGGAGACTTTATACAGAAAGTAGACCAGCTTAGTCTGGCTGGAGGACTTTAAACAGGGAGTAGACCAGCTTAGTCTGGTGGGGGAACTTTAAACAATGAGTTGACGAGCTTAGTCTGGCTGAAGGACTTTAAACATCGAGTATACCAGCCTGAATTTCCCTTACTAAAGATATAGCAAAGGTTGAATGCGAAGGGCATCCACTCGTAAATTTTTTGTAGTCAAAACAAAATTTCAGCCCAAAGTAGGGTTGATTAAGGACGGACGAAACACGCCGACCCCGCCTCGTCTGAACACGGGAAAAGGCGAAGAAAAATTTCTCACTACTGATCTACTCAATCATCTGGTGTTTGTGCAGAAGGTGTTCATGAAAGAAGTGAATGAGGTAAGTTATAGCTGAGTCTATAATTAGGTCCCTGCCCACCTGGGGGACAAGGAGTAAACCAGCTTAGTCTGGCTGGAGGACTTTAAACATCGAGTATACCAGCCTGAATTTCCCTTACTAAAAATATAGCAGAGGTTGAATGCGAAGGGCATCCACCCGTAAAGTTTTTGTAGTCAAAACAAAATGTCAGCCCAAAGTAGGGTTGATTAAGGATTGACGAAAAACGCCGACCCCGCCTCGTCTGAACACGGGAAAAAGCGAAGAAGAATTTCTATATATT
>NW_007378857.1:79330-81626 GCF_000475195.1 Diaphorina citri | reverse complement strand
AATGCATTTTGACCTGTAATATTAGGTATCTAATATTATTGGAACCCCCTCTACTAATTTGGCTGCCTATAAGTAAGTAAGTGCCTATTTCACTTTTTCTGGGAAATGTGACTTTTTTTTGACCGGTTCCAACCTCGAACCTGCGATTTTTTTAATGTATACTATACATGTGTAAAATTGATCATTAAAGCATTTATCACTCATTTTACGACTCATGCAACCTTTACTAGCAAGATATGATTTTTGTCCCCTTTAAGTGGTTTCCTGGCCCACTTGTGCGTCACTTGATAAGATATCGGGGAAAATATATTGATTTCTCTATCAGCTATTGGAAATGATTTGCATAGGTACGTTATTAGTCATTTCGCATAACGTGTGTTAAAAAATAAATAAATAAAAAATATATGAGTTTTTTTTTAGACATTTATTTATACAATTGAAGGAGTGTTTTACCGCCGTTTTTATTTCGTAGCAATGAAACAACTGCTACATTAGACGCATGTGGATCGTAGCATGCCCACCCCGTAATATACCTCTCATTAGATGGGCGATAAGAGACACAATACTTCCCATTTAGGTGCTGGGTCAACACGAGAACACCAGAAATTAACCCGTTGAAATGTAATGGAAGGTTTAGGGAGAAAAGTATGACCAATTACTATAATTAGTCACCAGTAAATGTCACTAATTACTCTAACCATATGAGCATATGTAATGCGAGTTTAACTGTTGCAATGTTTCATAGGAAATGAACAGTGCGAGCACTTACAAGGAATATAAACTTATGTTAAAGGAAAACCTCCGATGAAAAGGTGTCCTGTTTTAACTGCTATCGCAAAATGCGTAATAATGAGACTCAAGTCTTACTCAAGGGTTCATTATCTCTCTGTCGCTGTGAGTAGTAGGTTCTAAGCAAATGAAATTTGTTCGTTGTTTCCAGGTGATGGCATTTCGTGTCCGGGTGATTCATTCTGTGTTACTCGGACTGATTGGCCTATCCTTCATCGTGTATTCTTCGTACTATGTCAGCCCCGGACAAATCTACAAGTCTGATCCCATTTATAAAGCGGAATCCAGTGAGGGTAAGTGATATTGAAAATATCCCCGGTTTCGTTTATGTTTTTAGTTTGATAACTATGTAGCTAATAGGGAGCGCGCGGCGCGACCGTATTTTTTATTATTTTCTACCAGTTCGGCCATGCCTTAGGATGAACTAGCGGTAATCCGGAGCGAAGCGACGGGTTTCGGCTAGTATAATATAAAATAAGTAATAAAAGTAATCATATTTATTATTCCCTGTCTCCTTTTTTCTCTTTTGCCATCAATCCACCGAAAGAGGATTTTCATCCTCTCGATTTGTGGAAGGAACCATGCTCGGATTCTGTTCGGGCATAGTGTTCTAGCATTCTTTCAGAGGCTAATATCACCCGAGAGAAGTTACTTAAATGACCTTGTACAACTGTGTAAGCCGTCATCAAGAGAACTGATGCATTTATTGTGGTCGGTCAAAGTTTTATGAGTTCTCATTTCAAAGCAATTAAAAAATAAGGGGGGGATACAGAACTTAATGCTGGGAAACGGTTAGAAAAAAATCTTTGTAAAAACTTCTACCTCCCATGAGGAGTATCATCTGTGTTGATGAGTTTCTTGTGAAACCTCTTCTGTAGACTATCGTAATCTGTAATCAACTAATCACAGACTTGATAAGGATATTTCATTTTCTTTTGTTCCATTCTGTCTTCACCCAAAGGGGTGTCCTCAAATTCAGTATCTTCAAAACAGGGAGCTCTTGAACTAGGGTCCGTATTTATGTATGTATTAGAGAACCAAGAGATCAAATTTTATTATTTTACTGTTCGATACTTTCCTTGTTCCCGTTAACTCAAATTCTCTCTTTCTTATTGATGCTCTCTAATCAAAGTCTACAAATATCACAAGAAGAGTTTTGATTTATTTCATTTCCGCTTTCAGTTACTAAATTCTCCCTCAATGATAAGTACTTAGATATCTAATATTTTGTTTACATTGACGAAAGAAAAAAAAAAATCGATAGATTGTCATCAAAACACGGAGAGGACCTGTGACCACGTTGCATTGATGATCTCATTTTCACTTGCCACAAACCTAGTTATTGGCTGTAACTCTTCATTTCGTTACTACAACTACTTATTATGTTGTTTATTTATGCAATATCATTGTTTGAAAAACTTATAGGTGATATGCACGTATCTATTGAAAAGAATAATGTTTTGGTATTGATCTACTTTTTTTGTGAGTTTTCTAACATCGCATCGGT
>NW_007378857.1:16669-79322 GCF_000475195.1 Diaphorina citri | reverse complement strand
AACACATTTCTAGCTCTTGTTTGAAAACTGATTAATGTTTTCGTTTTGAGGCTCTCGTTTATCTTTTGTTTATCCTATCTTCAAAGAACACTTACTATGTATGCTTTTTCTTGCCAAATGAATCATCATCAACTTCAATTAACTCATGAAAATGTAGATGCTTATACTCGGCTCAAACGAATCACGAGAAACGAGTTGTACAAACGATTCTCTTTCGAAATATTATAGGCACGTACATATCTGCTTATGTTGCTATAGATTTAGCTTTGCAGCCGTCATCAAGAGAACTGATGCATTTATTGTGGTCGGTCAAAGTTTTATGAGTTCTCATTTCAAAGCAATTAAAAAATAAGGGGGGATACAGAAATTAATGCTGGGAAACGGTTAGAAAAAAAATCTTTGTAAAAACTTCTACCTCCCATGAGGAGTATGGGAGTATCATCTGTGTTGATGAGTTTCTTGTGAAACCTCTCTGTAGACTATCGTAATCTGTAATCAACCAATCACAGACTTGATACGGATATTTCATTTTCTTTTGTTCCATCCTGTCTTCACCCAAAGGGGTGTCCTCAAACTCAAAGTCAGTATCTTCAAAACAGGGAGCTCTTGAACTAGGGTCCGTATTTATGTATTAAAGAACCAAGAGATCAAATTTTATTATTTTACTGTTCGATACTTTCCTTGTTCCCGTTAACTTCAAATTCTCTCCTTCTTATTGATGCTCTCTAATCAAAGTCTACAAATATCACAAGAAGAGTTTTGATTTATTTGAAATAGTTGCAAAACGCGGTCGTGGTAAAATAGAGAATTATATTCGTGTCGTTTGCCCAAGGTTTACTACACAATTGCATTACCAGTAAATTGAAAAGTAATGTTAAAGCAGATGAAAAGATAATGCAATTTCAATTATTATTGATTCAGCAAGTCATCGGTTATTATGGGAGTTCTGTATTGAAATTTCCTCTATTGGCTAAAAATGAGGTGAGGTTCAATAATTTCCGTTTCAACATTTAGGGTGAACGTTGAAAGGTAAATTTGATTACTAGGTACTCTTTTTTCTTTCTACTTTGAATACTTTTATACATCCATTTACCTATAACAAAACTGAACATTACCTATACCTACCGTCTTGACCACTACACCGCCGAGGCAGGTTATTGGGAGTTCTGTATTGAAATTTCCTCTATTGGCTAAAAATGAGGTGAGGTTCAATAATTTCCGTTTCAACATTTAGGGTGAACGTTGAAAAGTAAATTTGATTACTAGGTACTCTTTTTTCTTTCTACTTTGAATACTTTTATACACCCATTTACCTATAACAAAACTGAACATTACCTATACCTACCGTCTTGACCACTACACCGCCGAGGCAGGTTATTAGGCCAACATTATTATATTTATAATATTATTACTGTATTATTTATGAATCACAAGATATAGATACATGATTGGTAACCTTACGTCTAGTATGTGTGCATAGAATGTTCTTGTTCAGATAAAAGAAAATAATAAATTTTACCGATACCCAGGTATCTAACATTTTCGAGACATTTATAACAAGCTACAATATTTACAAGAAAATGATATTCTTTAATTTAGTGCCAATTTATTCATTTTGATATTTATTGGGCTTGAAAAGAGAATTCGTGTTTTTTGAAATTTGATTCTGGAGTCGACTACAGTAGACGAGTATTTATCTATCTAGGGTCATCTACATCAGTTGTAACTAGTGGATAACCAATAACCAACCATAGATTTGCACACAACAGAATTGATTTCATAGGAAAGAACAGATATGTGAAGCTATGAAATGATATGCCAAACAATGCGTTGACCTATCAGTTGTAACTAGTGGATAACCAATAACCAACCATAGATTTGCACACAACAGAATTGATTTCATAGGAAAGAACAGATATGTGAAGGTATGAAATGATATGCCAAACAATGCGTTGACCCATAGGTTTTAGTACCCACTATCCATAATAAACCATTAAATTACAAGTCCACTGAAGATCTATCACGACAATACGAGAATTTGGCAAAGAATTCACCTGTCCAACGGTATTCAGACATAAAATTTTGCCAAGTATCAATCCATAAATAATATAAATGCGCCTATTTCATTTAGATAATATGTGTATACAAAAATCCTAGACTCCTATGTAACACGGAAGAATGTGATTAACAAACCAGAATATGAATTAAATGTGGACTGAGTCTGAGTATTGTGTTTTATGAAATTTCCCATGTAAGGTCAATTGTTCTCAGACGTGAAGATGCAATACTGACCTCAGTGTTGGAATAATTATGTTTTGAGTGAAGTAAGGTCACAGCAATTTTCTTAACATCTAAGGTAATTATAATTGTTTTTAAGGAACATCCTGAAATAACCAGTACCATTTTAATTCTTCCTGCAGTAACTTCATCGTTTGAGAGGGTTCTTATGGCTTTATCCTAAGTGTTTCGTGCTAAAGAACCTTTGGCGAATTTACTCTTCTTGGAAGATTAGTCGAATGTTTTCGACACACCAAGAATTGAACCCGGATTTGCCTCTAGTTTTCTTTCCTTTGCAAGACCTCACCTCACTGCCTCCACCATAATATTAAATTTCCTCTTCGATTTTTGCGATAGTTCTGGGGAAATGGTTCTATTTTTTCAACTGAAATTCTATTCGTCCAACATCAACCATTTTACCTTGACCCGAAGTTAACCTTTAGTTTTTATACATTAGCTCTAAGCATGTCAATCAAGTGCAATACAAAATTTCAAGCAATACAGAAATTCTTTTCACTCTTTGAGTTGAAGATTCCTCCTATTTAATTTCTAACCAGACATTTGTTTTGCAATTTAAAATACCTATTTCGTCAATCTATTTTTAACTCTTATCCTGTTCCCGAAGTGTTTGAACGCAAGATAACATGTAATACCAACGTACCTAAATTTTAGGTAATGTATAAAAATACCTAGTAGAGCTACATAAAGTTAAGATATATATAGCCTATCACGTCTGGAATTTAAATGATTTGTTTAGGCGCCGTTGCTTTATCATCATTCATTCTAGGTTTCGAAATACATACATGTACAAATATCTTAGTTGTAATAATTCATATAAGTACATATTATTACCTACTTGATTCTCATAAATAATAATAATATTAGGTAGGATTACTCGTACCTTTATGTATAGAAAGGAAAATGATAATATACTATTGAAACCTTGGAACTCCAAATTTACAATGCAAAGTATTAACATTTTACTGTTATTTTGTGATTACAAAACTGGAACTTTACCTTCTTTTTAGTAGGTTCCGGAAACCGAAGATCAAACATGAAAAAAATGAACAAATTTTGCGATTTCGTTGGAATTTTTATCCGAGATTCCTAGGAGTGTTTCACACTTGATTTGAACATTTGACCTAGGAGACTTACAATCTATTTTTGTGATAATTTATATTAAATAATGTTAAATAACTTTTGAGATGTATTTTCTTTTGAACAAAATAATATATAAGAACATACAATCTATCTAGACCTTGAAAACTAAGGGATTAGCGACCATTAAGTAAGTATTTAATTTGCTTTATACATTCCCAATATTGTTATCATCCCTTTATTTTTGACGTAGAGATAAAAGTCCTTTTATAATGTACTTTTCTATCGATAAGTATAGTTACTTGTATTGTTTCTACAGAATTATACACATACACCGTACATAATTATTATAATTAATAATTTATGTAAAAAAATATCTAATAGGTACACAGTAAAAAAAAGGAAACCTATTTTTTTCTATGTTTCTGTTATCTTACTTTTTCTCTCTGTCAGTTTATTAATTTCTTTTATATTTTCATTATTTACTTTTTCATTTTTTTCTATGTTTCTGTTATCTTACTTTTTCTCTCTGTCAGTTTATTAATTTCTTTTATATTTTCATTATTTACTTTTTCTTTTCAAAGAAGTAGAATATTATGTTAAATGGTACGTAGGTAAGTCGAGATTGTTCGAGCAATAATCTCGCTCCTGGATTATAATTTTTCGCATGTTGTTGAAGTTTTTTAATAGTCAATGTAATAAAACTGTAGAAATGCTTTTTTGCTGTCCATTAGACAATTTCAATGTGCCAATATACTATAGAACGGAATGAAACGAAAAATGTTTTGTCCTTTTTACTTTCCTTATTTCAAAGCCTGTGAAAGCCTCGATATAGGGTCCTTATTCCATGAAGGTACTGTACACTTTACAACTGCAATGAGAGAAGGGAAAAAGCGAAGTGCAAAGTAGATTTGTGGAGGACTATAAAGATTGTCTAAGGAAATTCATTGATCCTTTTAGTCTAGAATTGATTTATCTCTGCAACTATTTAATTTATTTAAATTATTCTCCCTCTCCCTCTGTATTTATTTAATTAAATGTAAATTGAGTATACCTACTCTGCCTTCGGGTATAACCGTATAACCTACCTATTTTTTATTTCCTGTTTCTTTCTTTATATGTATAGTATGTATACCTACCTTAGTAAGTAATTTTTTATCATACCGACCCTTTTATAGATCAAAAATATTAAGTGCAAAGTAGATTTGTGGAGGACTATAAAGATTGTCTAAGGAAATTCATTGATCCTTTTAGTCTAGAATTGATTTATCTCTGCAAATATTTAATTTATTTAAATTATTCTCCCTCTCCCTCCGTATTTATTTAATTAAATGTAAATTGAGTATACCTACTCTGCCTTCGGGTATAACCGTCTAACCTACCTATTTTTTATTTCCTGTTTCTTTCTTTATATGTATACCTACCTTAGTAAGTAACTTTTTATCATAGCGACCCTTTTATAGATCAAAAATATTTTCATGTGGTAGCCGTACCTAAAGGTTTCTATTTTGAAATGTCCAAATTATTTTTCAAATGATAGGAAAAAAAAAAAAAACATTTTTATCTGCTTATTGGGGGTGTTTGTTTTCATGTAATTATGTGTATCATAAAATATGTATTTCAAAAAATTATATTTTCCATATTAGGTACTTTGGAATACCTAGGTATTATAAATATTTTCAAATACATGAAAAAAACATTTTTATCTGCTTATTGGGGGTGTTTGTTTTCATGTAATTATGTGTATCATAAAATATGTATTTCAAAAAATTATATTTTTCATATTACTTTGGAATACCTAGGTATTATAAATATTTTCAAATACATGAGTAGGTATTTGAATTTGTTTTCAAATACTTTCTGAAGAATATGACATGGATCATGAATGTTTTGATTTGCCCTTACAACATTTCAGCCTAAGGTACCTACTCCCTGCTCTAGGGTAATATAACCGGGTAGCACAATCTAATCGTTTACCCCTATGGAAGTGCTAGTAGAAATCCAAACTTGATTATATACCGGATACAAAGGAATCCATCGTAAGAAGGCTTAACCATAAACCCATTTTATGATCATCCCAGGCAATAATCGTTTACCCCTATGGAAGTGCTAGTAGAAATCCAAACTTGATTATATACCGGATACAAAGGAATCCATCGTAAGAAGGCTTAACTATAAACCCATTTTATGATCATCCCAGGCAGAATTGCGGTTTCGTAGTAGATTTTGGAACCATTCGCAATATTGTCGTGAAGTGCTTTTGCAGCAGATAATTATTTAAATAGACGAAGATTTCGTTAAATAGGTAATTTCCAGTAGTGCCTCATGAACTCATTTGAAGAAGTATGAGATTCAAAATTTAATCTTATGGAACAGGGCCCAAGTGCATACAGTAAAAAATCCCACAAGCAAGAAATTTCCCCACTGGTCCCAAAAATTCCCTTATTCAAAAATTGAAAGTCACCCATCAAAAATGGAGGACTGTCGTTTCGATTAATCGGTTTGCGTGGCGCTAAAATTTGAAATTGAAATTTCATTATCAAGTTCATCATCATCATTGCTGACTGCTGGGAATCTAGGATTCTTGGATTTCTTGGCCCCTTATTCAAAAATTGAAAGTCACCCATCAAAAATGGAGGACTGTCGTTTCGATTAATCGGTTTGCGTGGCGCTAAAATTTGAAATTTCATTATCAAACACAAAACGCAATCACATTGCTGATTGCTGACTGCTGGAATTCTTGGATTTCTTGGCTCTTCTTCAAACTTCTAACTTCAAGGGAACTTTGATTTCTCAACTTCTAGTGTCCTCCTTTGACTAGAAAATGTAGAAATCAAAGGAAAGAAGGAAGCAGTCCCAGTTATTCATTACATTCACCCAGTTCCAGACTTCAACAATGTCAATACCTAATCATCTTCTGTGGTAAGTGAATTTGTATTTTCAGGCAAATTTTGTAGAAAAGTAGAACTTCCATGGCATAGAAATAAGTTAGACAATAGACCATTGGCTTCTTTTCATCACTCTATGCGCCATCACTGAAATGGTTAACCATGCAATGGAACAAGTGAAATAACATGAATAATGGACTAATGAAATGACAGTTAGTCAACTGCTCACATTGTTTACAGTGAGAATTGAAACTCCGTTCTTACATATGGCATATAGGTAATATCACTTGGTAGCTTGCTTATGTTGATCACTCACACTTTAGAAACCATGATGCGTAAGTCAGAAGCTTTTTCTGCCACACATGTTCCAGCAATCACAAGTGTGAGTGGCCAGCATTATACTTTGAATCGGCAGATTGAAACTCTACCAAATTATTATTATTTTCAACCTCATCTTGTGGTGAGATACAAGTTGTATAAGTAGGTATGCTTGCATGCGCAAGTGCTTATGAAACTTGTGTTTGATCTCTTTATTAGCTCTGTGTGTGTTTTTTTTTTTACTTTCTTTTTCCAAGTAGACAAGACAGTATTTTTTACTTATAGATGGGTTTATTTTCCATTTTTGGACCATTTTTGGATTTAAATCTCATTGGTATGTGCACAGGATTAGTTAATTTGCTGAATAATGATTTTCAACCCAGAAACATCCCATAATTAGGGTGTGTTTATGTACTGGGCTGAGATGAGCTCAGGATTTATTGGAAGAGGACGCTATTAGTAGTGACATGAACATCCCCTCTCTTGAAAATTTACAATATCTACTTGATACTCACTCGGACAATTTAGAAGAGAAATTTTATGGATACAAAGGAAAAGCTTTCAGATCAATGCAAGTATTCAAGGAAGACTTACTCATGGCATCCAAGTATCGTAATGTACGATGTATAGGCACATACAACTTTGCACCTGTAAATATGGATAACAACCATTCAACTTTCCCCTGTAGCATTGCATTCAACAAGAGTAACACTGACTTATCCGTCTCAGGAACCGACAATTGTATTAATTTATTCAAATACAATATCGATGTAGAATCAGATGTCCCGTCATTATTATCGAGACCCTACCTGGTGGCCAAACACAATGACCACGTGTCATGTACGAGCTGGAATCAATTCCATGAAAATATTTTAGCCTACTCTACTCTGGGAGGTGTAGTATTCGTCTGGGACTTGGAGCATTCTGTAAACAAATTTTTTACCTGGTTTCGGGAGAACAACATACCATGCCGAAGTGTAGCATTCAGTCCATTTGATCCAAACGTGTTTTGTTCAAGCTTTGATGATGGCACTATAAAATTTTGGGATCAAAGGTCGAAAAAAATGATAGGAGCCTACAAACTTGAAAGCAAAATAACTGAAGTCAATTTTAATCCATGGCTTCCCTATAACCTACTTTTTACGACTGAGAACGTTGTCATGCGCTGTGATTTGAGATACCCCCTAAACACACTAACATGCTTCAAAGGTCATACTAGCTCCGTCGAATCAGTCAAACTCGTCAGCAAATATGAGAATATATCTTCTGCTATTGGCAATGAAGTAATGTTATGGAACATCCACAGTAAGGGGAAGCCCTTATTGACATACAGAGTAGACGCCTGTGAAAACAACACTCACGCCGTTACAATCGCAACAAATGGTGACTTGGTTGCTATTGGCTCAGTGAATAACTACTTGAAAATTTTCCACAAGAAATTATCCAGACACTTATTTAGCTACACATTCTACGCTCCAAATGCTGCCGAAGATCATATTTCAGCTCTATGCTTTCACCCTCAAAGACAAGAGCTTGTTGCTGCCGACAATAGGGGAATCATCAAAATCATACGTTTGGAAGAAAAATCAATTTCGAAAGTAGAGAGACGTAGAAGAGGTAATGTAATAAATTATTCAACTTAAATACTAAGTACTTCTTCAACGTTTATAGGTACGATATTAATATATTAATAATATTTTGATCTTTTCTTGGTCCTCTAGCTTTTATTATCATTTTTCTCTAGGAGAAATATCTGCTAGCCATGGAAAATCACTAAGTACTTCTTCAACGTTTATAGGTACGATATTAATATATTAATAATATTTTGATCTTTTCTTGGTCCTCTAGCTTTTATTATCACTTTTCTCTAGGAGAAATATCTGCTAGCCATGGAAAATTGTTAAACTTTTAGGAGACAAAATTAAAATGCAAAAGAAACACATTGCACATTCTTGTTTCAGGAACTCCGAAAAACAACCGCAACAATGTTTGATTCACTGGCATGGTAAGAACAATGATTATATTTTTCACCGTTAAGATGCTGTCAATGGAACATTGGACCAGCCTAAATAATAGCTGTGAGTCGGTATTGTAGGCTTGAAGCTTTGGTTTTCCTTAATTTCTTGCATGTCCCCAATGTAGTGTTGTGCTGCCTGCTAAGAATGCCGTAGATATGAATATTTCGGACGTAAACATGAGTATTCCAGACATAAGTATCTAACATTTTCGAGACATTTATAACAAGCTACAATATTTACAAGAAAATGATATTCTTTAATTTAGTGCCAATTTATTCATTTTAATATTTGTATTGGGCTTGAAAACAGAATTCGTGTTTTTTGAAATTTGATTCTGGAGTCGACTACAGTAGACGAGTATTTATCTATCTAGGGTCATCCAAAAAGTAAAAAATGAATTCAGATTGTACAAGTTGCGGAAAAAAAATCAAAATTTCGAATTTCCCGCCAACTTTACACGCTCAAAGGCTGAGAATGGCCTAGCTCAGCCCAGTACATAAACACAGCCTCAAGTAACAAATTTTGTAAAAAGTTAACATGAAGAAAGCCTGTAATATTGGAGTTCTAGGTACCTACAAGTCATATTGTGTTGGATAGAATGAAGAGGAAGTGCCAGAAATTTGCTGGTAATCATTTGAAGTCACCAGGAGCTGAACTTATAAACTTGTTCAGAATTCATTAGGTAAATAATCTTGGACGGTTAAATGTTGGTAATCACTTTGTTGGTAAAACGATCATCCACAAGAGTAAGTAATGTTTCTGTTGTTTTTGTGTATAATAAAAGTGTAAACCTCGTCAGTTTGGATTTTGGAATGGCCTTCAAAATTCTGCTTTTCATCACCATTGAGACAGTTTATCAAAGAAAATCAGTCTCATTACACTCTTATTGGATGATTATGTTGGTAACTTTATTGTTGGTATCAGTAAGTTGGGAATCACTCAAGTCTTGAAAAGTAATTGTGTACATCA
The DNA here is from genome assembly GCF_000475195.1 of Diaphorina citri. Taxonomy (NCBI): domain Eukaryota; kingdom Metazoa; phylum Arthropoda; class Insecta; order Hemiptera; family Psyllidae; genus Diaphorina; species Diaphorina citri. The sequence goes on along the minus strand of NW_007378857.1, from coordinate 69,754 downwards.
TGTAGCAGAACGTAGAGTTTTGAAACCAATCTAATACTTCTATACGTTATGGATAACGTGTAGAATAACCATGATGTTTGCCAACCTCCGGAACGGAGACGGCACCTCAAGAAGAAAGAAGAAGAAGAAGAAGAAGAAGAAGAAGAAGAAGAAGAAGAAGAAGAAGAAGAAGAAGAAGAAGAAGGAGGAGGAGGAGGAGGAGGAGGAAAAAAAATCAAGCAATTGATCCAGAACATATACTACAGAAAGATTATTTACAAGGTAAGTAAGGTATTAAATACAGAATGGAGGGAAAAGTCTATAGTAGATTACTTTTTTTTTCATTTGCTTTAAGTAGTAACAAATTACTTAGAGTTACTTTGTATCTCTAAGTAATAAAAGTAATCATATTTATTATTCCCTGTCTCCTTTTTTCTCTTTTGCCATCAATCCACCGAAAGAGGATTTTCATCCTCTTGATTTGTGGAAGGAACCATGCTCGGATTCTGTTCGGGCATAGTCCTCTAGCATTCTCTCAGAGGCTAATATGAACCTGTACGCCCGAGAGAAGTTACTTAAATGACCTTGTACAACTGTGTGCATTTCCGCTTTCAGTTACTAAATTCTCCCTCAATGATAAGTACTTAGATATCTAATATTTTGTTTACATTGACGAAAGAAAAAAAAAATCGATAGATTGTCATCAAAACACGGAGAGGACCTGTGACCACGTTGCAATGATGATCTCATTTTCACTTGCCACAAACCTAGTTATTGGCTGTAACTCTTCATTTCGTTACTACAACTACTTATTATGTTGTTTATTTATGCAATATCATTGTTTGAAAAACTTATATGTGATATGCATGTATCTATTGAAAAGAATAATGTTTTGGTATTGATCTACTTTTTTTGTGAGTTTTCTAACATCGCATCGGTTAAGTATGTAACCAATATACAATGTATACAAGATTATAGTGTAGTACTTAAGTCTGACCATCTAATCATCTCTTCGTCAAGTAACAAATAATGATTTGATGCTCTTTGTTTTTTTGTGGGTTTCAGATTTTTACCGAGCACAGAACAAAAGCTTACACAACGTAAGTTTCCAAGATGAAAGAAATCAAAACGTAATGTTAGAAGCTCTCATGGTTACCAATTTCAGCATTGTCACTGTACCTGCTGTGGAGACAAAGAAGTTCACCTCCACCAAAGCTTTAGTTTTAGAAGATATTACCAGAGAGTCAGTGGTCCAGAAGGTGTTGCCTGTACAGAAAAACAAATATTTGGATAAGAACAAAGGTATCAAGACTGAAGACTTGTATGTAGCGGGTTTCAACATTCCTTGTGTAGACCTGTGCCCTAAACTAGGGGATGGACTGAAAATTCTAATTCTCATCACCTCAGCACTTGATCATAGTGAAGCGAGATCTGCCATCAGACAAACCTGGGGTCATTACAATCTCAGAAATGACGTGGCTATTGCTTTTGTTGTAGGTATAGGAAGTGACTCAGGGAACCAAATAGTATGAAAATTCTAATTCTCATCACCTCAGCACTTGATCATAGTGAAGCGAGATCTGCCATCAGACAAACCTGGGGTCATTACAATCTCAGGAATGACGTGGCTATTGCTTTTGTTGTAGGTATAGGAAGTGACTCAGGGAACCAAATAGTGAGTGAAGAATCCAATCTCTATGGGGATATCATCCAGGGGAACTTTGTCGACTCCTATGACAATTTAACTCTCAAGACTGTAGCCATGATGGAGTGGATCCATGACTATTGTCCTGACACTCACTTTATCTTAAAGACTGATGACGATATGTTTATTAATGTGCCCAAACTATTGACGTTTTTAGTAAAACATCAAAATTCTAAGATGACATTTTTTGGTAGACTTGCCAAGAAATGGCGACCTATTCGTAAGTCTAGTTCTAAATATTACGTCTCCCCTGTACAATATTCTCCCAATATGTTCCCTGACTTTACCACAGGTCCCGCCTATTTATTTACCAGTGATGTAGTCAGTGATGTTTATACAAAAGCTTTAGAAACAACTTATTTAAAATTAGAAGACGTGTTCACGACAGGTGTGGTAGCCCAGTCGTTGAAAATCAAAAGACAACACGTCAATGAATTCTTCAACAAGAGAATTCCTTTGAACGCCTGTACCATCAAGAAGGGAATTAGCATACATATGATCAAATATCACGAACAGTTCGAGCTGTGGAAAAAGTTACTGGATGGCAGGTCGAAATGTAAGTAGCCCTTGCATCATTATATCCCTGGATCTTAGTGAAGATTTGTGCATACCACAGGTGATAAAAACAAGATCTTCCACAGAAGACTGGACATCTCGTATTAGTATCTATGACACTAGGCGATAGAAGTGTTCCGGTGTGATCATAAGGCAAATGACTATCTCATATGAACTTTAAAATTGTCCTTCTTCAGAATTTGATGGAACTCCATGTACATTGTACCTACGTCACTTAGAATTTCCATAAGCTTTGTTTAAGGTTAACTGGCTTTGTTTGTAAATGTTTTCAATTTAAATGTTGTTAAAAACCACACAAATTTCGCTTGTAATTTTATTGCCTACGATTGTAAACATTTCAATATATTGGTTTTTAGATTAATGGGGCTGTTGGAAATAACTTTTATTTCAAAAGATGAACTCCAAGTAATGTATTTCAATCTCATGACACCATGAGCCACTTTGTGAAAGTTTGGTATTTTTAAAGGCTACACTTAAATCGCATCATGTCAAAGGGCCTCGATAATCTCTGCCGAACAATTTGTAAGTACATGAAAATTTAATAAAAATACAAGACAAACTCGAAACTTTTTCTAAAATCAGATTCACAGGTCAAGCAAGCTAAATAAATCTGTCCTTTATTTTCAGTAAACAGTACTTGGAATTAATTTTAAAGTTAGAGAGTTTGAAACGTTGATCTGTTCAACATTATATCTAACCTAACACAGAAGTTTAAAAGTAGGTATTCAACTTATTGATTTACTATTAAGTAGGTATTATATTAATAATTGATGCCTAAATAATTAGACATCAATTATTAATATAATACCTACTTAATAGTAAATCAATAAGTTGAATACCTACTTTTAAACTTCTGTGTTAGGTTAGATATAATGGGATATTGAAAAGTCCTAGATAGGTGTGACCTAAAACCTGTATTATCTAATACGCCGTATAGCACTATCGAAAAAGTTAGATAAGAAGTTCAATCATTTTATGTTAGGGAAAAAAATATGGGGGAATTTCGCTCGACTGCACACGTCAAAATGTTTTTTCCCTGTGAAAGCTTCTTTCTAAATAGTAGATGAAACTATGACATTTACAACCACAAGTTAACAGGGTGTACCTAAAACCTGTATTATCTAATACGCCGTATAGCACTATCGAAAAAGTTAGATAAGAAGTTCAATCATTTTATGTTAGGGAAAAAAAATATGGGGGAATTTCGCTCGACTGCACACGTCAAAATGTTTTTTCCCTGTGAAAGCTTTTTTCTAGTAGATGAAACTATGACATTCACAACCACAAGTTAACAGGGTGTTTTTTTTCTAATCATTCGAAGTTCTAACTGTACACGTAAAATGTCATCAGATAACATACTCGTATACGTATACCTACCCAGTTACTTATTTATTCAAGATGTCAAGTACATATCTCTTGTTTGCTAATAGAATTAACATAAACAACTTGTATTACGACATACTTACGCGAGAACTTACGAAAAATGGCATAGCCTTCCCCGCCTTCCATTGACATCTGTCAATTTTAATGTCAATAACCCACCTTGAGCTAAAAGTTAAGGCTGAATAAAAAAGGCAAATGGCAATCGTAAGTTCATGCTTATCAATATAATTATGCATGAAGTGTGTGTTACTAACAAGTTTATGTGGCCTAAACTCAGATAAAAGTGAACATAACTAGGACTGATCTAAGATTGGTATTGCACTTTCCAACTTTCATCTCAGCCACTGCAAGAATAGATGAAATACCACCTATTTATTTCTGATGAAAATCCAGAAACTTTAGAGCACATTGTGAGAAGAACAATATCCAAGAAGATAAAAAGAAGGTGAAGAGGTGAAAATTTAATAAAAATACAAGACAAACTCGAAACTTTTTCTAAAATCAGATTCACAGGTCAAGCAAGCTAAATAAATCTGTCCTTTATTTTCAGTAAACAGTACTTGGAATTAATTTTAAAGTTAGAGAGTTTGAAACGTTGAACAGATTTCGAACAAAAGACGTCACCAAATTGTGATAGGAACTGAATATACTTTTAAAAATGTGAAACAATGCTATGTACTTATTTGTTTGCCTATTGGCAATATTTTATGTGATTGGTTTGCTACTTAATGTTAGGTTGCTAGGATTTGTTCAGCAGAGATGTAAGAAGTCTCGCAAGGACTTATTGCCTGTTTCCCTTATCCGTGATAGCATTTATATTTTTCTTGTGTGGTTCACCATTTGCTCACTATTTTATTACTTCAGTGTGCTATTTAGATTGTTATATTTCACGTATTCCATGTGTTTTTTTCTACCCACTTATGAATATTATCGTTGAAAAAACTTTGGTAGATAAAAATTATCGAATCATATTGTTTGTCCATTTATATTTTTGTATACCCTTAGTGTTTGAAAGAGTAATTTAAACTTAGATATAATAATACTCGTACATAGTTTTTTCAAACATGTGTTCGCTTCAATGCAAATGAGCCATTTTCTTTATCCCTTCAACTTCATTAATTATCAACAATGTAGACGAAGATAATTTTTACTTTAATGTAATAGTAAAACTAGAGCAGTGCTATTCAAACTTTTTCTTTTCACCTCACCTTAGATTTTCTCGTGATACTCTCCTACGTAATTGCAACACACCGTTTGATGAGCTCTGGATGAACGTATATATCAGGCAATTAGTTATGAAAATAAAAGATGTGCTAATGCATCGAATGTTAAATTGGTGTGGCACTTGCCTTATAGCAGTAGTTTTAGTCAGAAGAGGCTAACGCATTAAGTCCCTCCAATCTCAAGTCATAACATGAAATGTTTGATTATTTTATGTTACGTAATTATTATTATATAAATTTTTGCCAGACATTGACGTATTGCCTTTTTTACCATAATAATTAGTACAGCTTGAAGTACCCTCATTAATGACAAAATGCAACGGTTCTTATATTAAGGGGACAAAAAAAAATGAAGTTTTGTTTTGATGAAAATGAACCCCTATATTGATAGTCGATCCTTCAATGCATTTTGACCTGTAATATTAGGTATCTAATATTATTGGAACCCCCTCTACTAATTTGGCTGCCTAGGTTCTTATAAAATATGAACTCAAACTGTAGAAGAATGCGTTATGAAAATATAAAGTTCTATTAATAGCCAGGAACTTTAATGTTTATGGGCTTTAACATAAACATAGCTCTGTCAGTTTGCTTGCTCATTCGCATTTATCCATTCTTTTTTTTACGTTGTTTTCTTGGATTGTTAAGCCTGGTGTACACTCTCGTCAAGAGTGAAAAGTCAAACCGAAAGTCTTGGCAAAAGATCCTAGTAGACTCTCACTCTACATAATTATCTTAAAATCCAATAGGTCATTCACTATGTACAGAAAACGTCTGAATCCTTTGACCACTTCTATCGAAGTGGTGGCGAGACCCTGCTATCTAAAGTACAGAAGCTTGAAGTCGGCGATAGTGGACACTAAACAGTCATCAGCTTCAGTGGACAGTTTTACCTAGGGGGATAGAAGCTAGTACATAATTATGAATAGTACCTAACCCTAAGACGTACAGTTTGTTAGTAAAGCATACACAAATTTTAATTGTGGGGTTACTATGGTTACTGAGTTATTAGAACGGTGGCGAGACCCTGCTATCTAAAGTACAGAAGCTTGAAGTCGGCGATAGTGGACACTAAACAGTCATCAGCTTCAGTGGACAGTTTTAGTCCCAAATTACCTATAGGTTCCTAGGGGGAGAGAAGTTAGTACATAATTATGAATAGTACCTAACCCTAAGACGTACAGTTTGTTAGTAAAGCATACACAAATTTTAATTGTGGGGTTACTGTGGTTACTGAGTTATTAGAACAGATAACTTTGTTTTTAAATCTAACATCCGATGCTTGTGTGCAGATAAAATTATTATAAGGACAAGTCTTTCTTTTATTTACATTTCGTTCTAGGGGAATTGCAATTATTTTCTTTTTACTGTTTGAAGGGAACATTTCGTCTCTGTAAAACTTTTAAATTTCAGTGTATTTACACTATGGTTGTACCTAGGTACAATCGCAAGATTTTAGCCAGGAACTTTAATGTTTATGGGCTTTAACATAAACATAGCTCTGTCAGTTTGCTTGCTCATTCGCATTTATCCATTCTTTTTTTTACGTTGTTTTCTTGGATTGTTAAGCCTGGTGTACACTCTCGTCAAGAGTGAAAAGTCAAACCGAAAGTCTTGGCAAAAGATCCTAGTAGACTCTCACTCTACATAATTATCTTAAAATCCAATAGGTCATTCACTATGTACAGAAAACGTCTGAATCCTTTGACCACTTCTATCGAAGTGGTGGCGAGACCCTGCTATCTAAAGTACAGAAGCTTGAAGTCGGCGATAGTGGACACTAAACAGTCATCAGCTTCAGTGGACAGTTTTAGTCCCAAATTACCTATAGGTTCCTAGGGGGAGAGAAGTTAGTACATAATTATGAATAGTACCTAACCCTAAGACGTACAGTTTGTTAGTAAAGCATACACAAATTTTAATTGTGGGGTTACTATGGTTACTGAGTTATTAGAACGGATAACTTTGTTTTTAAATCTAACATCCGATGCTTGTGTGCAGATAAAATTATTATAAGGACAAGTCTTTCTTTTATTTACATTTCGTTCTAGGGGAATTGCAATTATTTTCTTTTTACTGTTTGAAGGGAACATTTCGTCTCTGTAAAACTTTTAAATTTCAGTGTATTTACACTATGTTCTGGTTGTACCTAGGTACAATCGCAAGATTCATAATATATATTTCTATTTCCTATTAATTTTGATTTTTTCCTTTATTACTGAATAGGTACTAAAGCTTTCTAAATGTATGTTACAGATATGTCAACACCGTGTCCAACATAGGTAATCCCAGAGCTCTTCCAAGAATAATCAACTCTGGACCGGTCTGTAAACTTCATACATTTAATTGTGATAAAATTGATACAGCAAATCAAGAAATAACTGCAATGACAGACGTCTCAAGAGAAATTTTCTGTGAGAATTGTTCCAAAGTTGTTGCTAAACCATATTACACCTCTTGTGGGCATACATTCTGTTATGAATGTCTGTATGAATCTACTGCACTTAATTGTCTCAAGTGTGATGCTGCTTTCCCTGACATAAGTACTGATGTTATGTTCCCTGACATAAGTACTTCGGATTATTCCATACAAATTGATACTGTTGTTCATGAAGAGCAAGTGCCTAACAGGTTTGATCCAATTCCATTCAAGAGACCTATAAAATTCATCTGTGATAGTTGCTGGAAGCCTTTGCAGCAGGTACGATACACTTCGTCGTGTGGACACACATTCTGCTGCCAGTGTTACAGAGAACATAATAAATATGCATGTGCCAAGTGTAGTTTCGTTTTGCCAGTCTTGAGTTCGTCGGATTTTACTGTACAATTTGATGTTGATCTCAGCAAGGAGCAATATGAAATACTTCAGGTGCCTGGAAGTTCTCTAGGTGTAAAAAAAGCAATTGATCCTCTTGTCCGAACCAGATTGTTACAATGTGACCAGTGCCATAAACTTCAGCTCGAAAAGTCAAATTACATCTCCTGGTGCACACATGCACTTTGTTGGGAATGTGCTTTTAAAGATAATGGTTTTGCATGTCCCCAATGTAGTGTTGTGCTGCCTGCTAAGAATGCCGTAGATATGAATATTTCGGACGTAAACATGAGTATTCCAGACATGAGTACTTTAGACGTAAACATGAGTACTTCGGATATAAACATGAGTACTTCGGTTATAAACATGAGTACTGAAGATATAGATACTTCAATGTGGCATTCCTATAACATGAGTACTGAAGATATAGATACTTCAAAGATGGATTATTCTGCTATGAGTACTGAAGACATAAACACTTCAAATATTCCGAACATTATTACTTTTCCAGACCAAGTTTACACTCAAGTCAATATAGAAGAGTTTGAACAAATTCCTTCTTATGTTACCATTGAAGAAACTGACCCAAATCAAGAGTCGGCAACCTGTGTATTTTCCGTACTAAATGATGCCTCTAAACCTCTTGAGAGAGCTGATAGAGTATATTACTGTGACAAGTGCTGTATACTTCTGGAACAATTGTATTATACATTGGGATGTGGGCATACATTCTGCTTGTTTTGCATGTATCAGAATACTGAACGTGAATGTCCCAAGTGCGATTTTGTTTTGCCTGAAAGACATCTCTTAGGCTTTCCTCAAGAAAGTAGTACAGCAGAGCAAACTGACTTACACGAGGAGGATGATCCACTTAATATAATGAGACCAGATCAATTCATTTACTTAATTGAGAGTTCCCAAGAAATTGTCAGTTTGATTCCAACAGAGGATTCAGAAGAACCTCCTATTGCTATTCGTCATATGCAAAGGCAATTAGTAGATGCTGAGACTGGCATTGCGGAAAAGATATTTCTCTCTGAATATCTGAAACAACTGTTGAGTCGCAAGCTGGACCAAGAGCCTACTAATGACGAAGAGATCACTGTAGTAACTCTGGAGAAGAACTTTGTAGATTATACTATTAGAGAGGAAGATGAAAGACGTGAACAGCTGGCGGATTTATTAAAGGTCACAGCAATTTTCTTAACATCTAAGGTAATTATAATTGTTTTTAAGGAACATCCTGAAATAACCAGTACCATTTTAATTCTTCTCTGCAGTAACTTCATCGTTTGAGAGGGTTCTTATGGCTTTATCCTAAGTGTTCCGTGCTAAAGAACCCTTGGCGAATTTACTCTTCTGGGAAGATTAGTCGAATATTTTCGACACACCAAGAATTGAACCCGGATTTGCCTCTAGTTTTCTTTCCTTTGAAAGACCACACGACACACCAAGAATTGAACCCGGATTTGCCTCTAGTTTTCTTTCCTTTGAAAGACCTCACCTTTGAAAGACCTCACTGCCTCCACCATAATATTAAATTTCCTCTTCGATTTTTGCGATAGTTCTGGGGAAATGGTTCTATTTATTTCAACTGAAATTCTATTCGTCCAACATCAACCATTTTACCTTGACCCGAAGTTAACCTTTAGTTTTTATACATTAGCTCTAAGCATGTCAATCAAGTGCAATACAAAATAATTTCAAGCAATACAGAAATTCTTTTCACTCTTTGAGTTGAAGATTCCTCCTATTTAATATCTAACCAGACATTTGTTTCGCAATTTAAAATATTTCGTCAATCTATTTTTAACTCTTATCCTGTTCCCGAAGTGTTTGAACGCAAGATAACGTGTAATACCAACGTACCTAAATTTTAGGTAATGTATAAAAATACCTAGTAGAGCTACATAAAGTTAAGATATAGCCTATCACGTCTGGAATTTAAATGATTTGTTTAGGCGCCGTTGCTTTATCATCATTCATTCTAGGTTTCGAAATACATACATATACAAATATCTTAGTTGTAATAATTCATATAAGTACATATTATTACCTACTTGATTCTCATAAATAATAATAATAATAATATTAGGTAGGATTACTCGTACCTTTATGTATAGAAAGGAAAATGATAATATACTATTGAAACCTTAGAACTCCAAATTTACAATGCAAAGTATTGACATTTTACTGTTATAATTTGTGATTACAAAACTGGAACTTTACCTTCTTTTTAGTAGGTTCCGGAAACCGAAGATCAAACATGAAAAAAATGAACAAATTTCGCGATTTCGTTGGAATTTTTATCCGAGATTCCTAGGAGTGTTTCACACTTGACTTCAACATTTGACCTAGGAGACTTACAATCTATTTTTGTGATAATTTATATTAAATAATGTTAAATAACTTTTGAGATGTATTTTCTTTTGAACAAAATAATATATAAGAACATACAATCTATCTAAACCTTGAAAACTAAGGGATTAGCGACCATCTTATTGGATGATTATGTTGGTAACTTTATTGTTGGTATCAGTAAGTTGGGAATCACTCAAGTCTTGAAAAGTAATTGTGTACATCATATAGCAGAACGTAGAGTTTTGAAACCAAGAAGAAGGAGGAGGAAAAAAATCAAGCAATTGATCCAGAACATGTACTACAGAAAGATTATTTACAAGGTAAGTAAGGTATTAAATACAGAATGGAGGGAAAAGTCTATAGTAGATTACTTTTTTTTCATTTGCTTTAAGTAGTAACAAATTACTTAAAGTTACTTTGTATCTTTCTTCCATTTGATATTTTTCCAACAATTGAGTAGGTAGTACATTATTGAAAGTTGAAAATACAGCAAATTAAAATAGAAGTAATGTAGTTGAAGCTAGAAGTTACTATTCAAATATATATATGGGGCCAGTTGAAACTTGAAAATTGAAGTACCTACAATACCTACATAGACTGATTTCTTGGGAAGAAAAAATAAATAAATAAATAAAAAAACAATATTTGTACATGCAAACATAATTATGGATAAGTAATCATTACTATAGGTATAATATATATTTCTATTTCCTATTAATTTTGATTTTTTCCTTTATTACTGAATAGGTACTAAAGCTTTCTAAATGTATGTTACAGATATGTCAATACCGTGTCCAACATAGGTAATCCCAGAGCTCTTCCAAGAATAATCAACTCGGGACCGGTCTGTAAACTTCATACATTTAATTGTGATAAAATTGATACAGCAAATCAAGAAATAACTGCAATGACAGACGTCTCAAGAGAAATTTTCTGTGAGAATTGTTCCAAAGTTGTTGCTAAACCATATTACACCTCTTGTGGGCATACATTCTGTTATGAATGTCTGTATGAATCTACTGCACTTAATTGTCTCAAGTGTGATGCTGCTTTCCCTGACATAAGTACTGATGTTATGTTCCCTGACATAAGTACTTCGGATTATTCCATACAAATTGATACTGTTGTTCATGAAGAGCAAGTGCCTAACAGGTTTGATCCAATTCCATTCAAGAGACCTATAAAATTCATCTGTGATAGTTGCTGGAAGCCTTTGCAGCAGGTACGATACACTTCGTCGTGTGGACACACATTCTGCTGCCAGTGTTACAGAGAACATAATAAATATGCATGTGCCAAGTGTAGTTTCGTTTTGCCAGTCTTGAGTTCGTCGGATTTTACTGTACAATTTGATGTTGATCTCAGCAAGGAGCAATATGAAATACTTCAGGTGCCTGGAAGTTCTCTAGGTGTAAAAAAAGCAATTGATCCTCTTGTCCGAACCAGATTGTTACAATGTGACCAGTGCCATAAACTTCAGCTCGAAAAGTCAAATTACATCTCCTGGTGCACACATGCACTTTGTTGGGAATGTGCTTTTAAAGATAATGGTTTTGCATGTCCTTTTATTTTTTTTTTTTTTTTTTTTTTTTTCTGAAAGGTTTTATGTAAATGTTCATTTTTTGTTCTCCCCCAAAATATTACTTTTTTTTCAACCGTTTTTGTTATAAGACTGACGTTTATTTATAGCCATTGTGCGAGAATTAATCGTTTCGCTTTTTTTATTTATTCTTCAGATTTACCTATTAAAAAAAAGTAGTATCTATATTACTTTCTTTACACTTCCTGGGACTGGGTTAAATAGTACCCATTTCTTACTTGTGATAAAGGGTTGTCCTCCCTGTGACATTCCTTGTTCCTATTACTGCTATCCTTTTTATAACCATTGATCAAGTAGATTTTTTTTTACCACCACAAATCTGCCAACAAATTTAGTTACAAACAAAAGCCTTAACCCTGTTTTTGTTGTTATTTTTTTTTTTTTTTTTTTTTTTTTTTTTTTTTTTTTTTTTTTTTTTTTTTTTTTTTTTTTTTTTTTTTACCCAAAGTTTATGTTCCTTTGTTTGTTTGCTGCTTTAAAATTTCCAGCATTTTTTTTCTTTCTTAAAAAATGCTCGACAATCTTTTTTAGACCTCACGAAGGTTTTTACTTTCTGTACTTTATTATTTTGTTCATGTTTGTTTATCTTCTATCCTACATATTCTAATCTAATCAACAACTACCTATGTGATATTATTCTCTATTCCACTACCTCCTACAAATGTACTCCAACAAAGTTGGATTCAAAAGTTACTTTTTCTTATATTTATATTTTATTACATGCTCAAAGTCAATACATAATTAGACTTTGGATATATATTTTCCCTCCTAATTATCAAATAATATTAAATATGAAATCGAGAGTACAAAATTATACCTTCATCTAATCCTCTTTACAAACTTTTGACTGATTTCCATTTACTATTTATATTACAAGGAGTAGTACTTTTTATTACCCTTATTAATCTCATTTTTTTTTATATATATAGGAAAGACTTCTGTCATATTTTGTTACCTATTTGAAAATAAATTTTTGATGAACACATGAAGTTCTGTGTTTAATTTACTTTGGATAAGATCTCTCTTGTTACTTTTTCAGAATGAATTCTCAACAGTTTAAATATATACCTATCTAATAATAGTGTGATAGTAGTACCAAGATTATTAAAATAAAATAAAAACAAACTGGTTGGTTTTTTTTATAATTTTTTATTGAATAAATATAATAATATTGGTAACGATAACTGGAGGTGAAACGAAACATGAAAGAAATCTGAACAAGGGGGAACAATGAATAAGGAACGAACAATGATCGTTTTTTAACTTTTCAAAAGAGTCAATACTGTATAACGAAATTTAAATTTCATAAGTGTTTTTGAAACCCAATAAATAAAACCCTCATATCACAAGAAATCATAAATCTACAACCTTATTCCCAAATCGAAGAATAAATTGTTGAATATGCCAAAATTGATAAATTGACTTTGAACTTTATGATAGCGAGACGAAAGAAATAATTATTTAAATTGAAAAACCCACAACCATATTTTTTTTATTTTTTGAAATCTAAGAAGCTGGAGCTGCTAATTGAGGGCAGTTTGGAATCATACAGGGGTGGAATGATGGTGTCTTAGTACCCAGTTTAGAATGAACACGTTCTTTTGCATGTCCCCAATGTAGTGTTGTGCTGCCTGCTAAGAATGCCGTAGATATGAATATTTCGGACGTAAACATGAGTATTCCAGACATGAGTACTTTAGACGTAAACATGAGTACTTCGGATATAAACATGAGTACTTCGGTTATAAACATGAGTACTGAAGATATAGATACTTCAATGTGGCATTCCTATAACATGAGTACTGAAGATATAGATACTTCAAAGATGGATTATTCTGCTATGAGTACTGAAGACATAAACACTTCCAATATTCCGAACATTATTACTTTTCCAGACCAAGTTTACACTCAAGTCAATATAGAAGAGTTTGAACAAATTCCTTCTTATGTTACCATTGAAGAAACTGACCCAAATCAAGAGTCGGCAACCTGTGTATTTTCCGTACTAAATGATGCCTCTAAACCTCTTGAGAGAGCTGATAGAGTATATTACTGTGACAAGTGCTGTATACTTCTGGAACAATTGTATTATACATTGGGATGTGGGCATACATTCTGCTTGTTTTGCATGTATCAGAATACTGAACGTGAATGTCCCAAGTGCGATTTTGTTTTGCCTGAAAGACATCTCTTAGGCTTTCCTCAAGAAAGTAGTACAGCAGAGCAAACTGACTTACACGAGGAGGATGATCCACTTAATATAATGAGACCAGATCAATTCATTTACTTAATTGAGAGTTCCCAAGAAATTGTCAGTTTGATTCCAACAGAGGATTCAGAAGAACCTCCTATTGCTATTCGTCATATGCAAAGGCAATTAGTAGATGCTGAGACTGGCATTGCGGAAAAGATATTTCTCTCTGAATATCTGAAACAACTGTTGAGTCGCAAGCTGGACCAAGAGCCTACTAATGACGAAGAGATCACTGTAGTAACTCTGGAGAAGAACTTTGTAGATTATACTGTTAGAGAGGAAGATGAAAGACGTGAACAGCTGGCGGATTTATTGCAGAATTATAGGATTTTTCAAAATATCCAATTTGATCCATATACCCAATAATTACCTCTAAGTGCTGACAGTGGTCGCTATGATCTACACGTTCTTCGAAGTGCTTGAACAGAACAGGCTTTTTGCAGAAAGTACATTCCTGAAAGAAAGAACAGAAAATACATAATTAACAAGAAGTATTAAATTTAATTATAAATTTCTATATGTTAGCAGCATTGTAACTGTCATTGTAGTTAGCAGAATTAACACGTTCTTCGAAGTGCTTGAACAGAACAGGCTTTTTGCAGAAAGTACATTCCTGAAAGAAAGAACAGAAAATACATAATTAACAAGGAGTATTAAATTTAATTATAAATTTCTATATGTTAACAGCATTAACTGTCATTGTAGTTAGCAGAATTGTAGGATTTTTCAAAATATCCAATTTGATCCATATACCCAATAATTACCTCTAAGTGCTGACAGTGGTCGCTATGATCTATTTAAGATTCAGTAATTATGAAGCTCCATATCGACAGTAAGGGAGAAATGGCAACTTTGTCTACTTCACTTACTTGTTTAGTTACCATTCCTCCCTTAGAACTAAGGTTATTTGTAATTAAATTCCCTCATGTTTACAAGGCGATCATCGTTAGACGAAGAGGATTCAGCTCAAGGCTTGTTGAACTTGTGAAAGAATAAGATGAAATAAAATAATAAATAATAATATATTCACCTGTGCGCAAGTTAGACCAGACAGAGGTAGGTCCAGAGATTTCCAAACGGCCAACAGATCCGTCACAAATTTATCGATCATTTCTCGGGTATGGAATGGAGTGGGAGCCAGACGTATCTTCTCCTCCCCCACGGGGACAGTGGGGTAATTAATAGGCTGCACATAGTGGCCCTTCTCCTTGAGCAACATATCACAGATTTTCGTGTTCAATGCCGGGTTTCCAATCTAAAAGAAAAAAGTTTCGTTAATTATTTGAAGCTAGGTTCCTATACTTACGTACTCTTTCGAAAATTTATTTGGCCACGGAGGTTGTTAATATAGCAGAAATCAAAGATACTGATTTGATTGCCAGCCTAGTTAGCTTGGTCGGTAGCGCGTCTGCTTTGCAAGCGTTAGCTGGAGGATTCGATTCCCGCCCGGGGCGAACTTTATCCTCAACAGGTAAGGTCTGATCTTGGGAGAGCTGACTGGCTCTCTCCTATTTTGACCTCTTTCTCTCTTCGATTTCGGAACGATAAGATCTTAGTAGTTACTTTGTGGCCCTGACCCGACCTAAATCCATTCATCGATCGGCCCTTGGTAGGTAACTACACTCCTGTCAGGAAAAAAAGACTCTCACCTTGATAGGAATGATATGGGAGGGCGTATGTTCCACAGGGAATCCAATCTGGATCAGCTCGTTTCTCAGGTACGCCACAATATCCTGGTGTTTGGCGCGAAGTTCTACGCCCTCCTGAGAGCTCAGAATACGGATAGCTTCCCGGGCCCCAGCTAGAACGGTGGGCGGGAGAGAAGTGGTGAAAATGAACCCGGCAGCGTAGCTACGAATGGTGTCGATGAAGTTTTTTGTTCCCACGATGTAGCCTCCGATGTTCCCGAATGCTTTGCCTGTCGGAGGAATTAAATACATTTAGGAAAAAAGAACTAGTTATGAGGGTAACGCGCTTGCCTTGAAAGCGCGCTAAGTCGCGAGTTCGATTCTTGCACAGAGGGGACTGTATCTTAAAACAGAAAGAAAGCGAGCCGAAAACGAAACTTACGCTTTCTCCTATCCTGTCCTTTTCACTTCGATTTCGGGACGATAAGACCTCGAGAGTTACAGTTCCCTCTGTTAAAACCTCTAAAGTAAATAATAATAAAACTTCTGAGCACGTTCTGATAGCCACTTCGGGGTTCACTCAGTCTCGTGAGAATAAATGCAAGCAAATGAGCTGTCATGATATTATAATACAAATAAACAAACAAAACAAATAACAATTCAAAATTACAAAACAATAACTGAAAAATCAATATTGACAAAATCCTAAATCAGGGGCGGGAATCCCTGAGGCATTCTCTTCCATCCGATTCCTAGTTGTGAATTTTAACAATTAGTTGATAATTATGAATTCCAACAAAAATCGTCTAGTTAAAAGAGCGTCTGTTCAGTTACCTAAAGTTCCCGAGATGATGTCCATATTGTGCAGCTGTCCATCTCTCTCACCAATCCCGGCTCCATGTTCCCCATAGAGGCCAACAGCATGAACTTCGTCCACAAAGGTCAATGCCCCATGCTGGTGTGACACCTCACACAGCTCCTTAAGGGGACAAATAGCCCCGGTCATGGAGTGGACAGTTTCGAAGGCAACCAGCTTGGGGATTTTCACGTCCATATTTTCGAGCACCTGTGGAAAGGGGGTTTTACTAAGACCGGCCTTCGTGAAGAGGGTTTTCCTAAGGTGTCAGGTATACAAGACAGGCGGACCTATTTAGCCGTATCTGTCAGGTCTACCTCATAGTGTGTGTAGTCATCAGGTATCAGGTAGCCTCTCAGGTCTACTTGATATGATAGTGAGAGGCTGGCCTAACAAGTGCTGTCAAGCCAAAAGAGCGGAAACAAGGTTCAGAAGAAGGAAAATTGCGAAAGGAAAATAAAGCTTTTATAGAGCATTTCGCGGAGGGTGATTTCACATACCTGAGTCAAATGATTTACATCGTTATGACGGTAGATAATCTTGGGGGCACTGCTGTTACGGATGCCCTGGATCATGGAAGCGTGGATAGCCACTTCGGGGTTCACTCAGTCTCGTGAGAATAAATGCAAGCAAATGAGCTGTCATGATATTATAATACAAATAAACAAACAAACAAATAACAATTCAAAATTACAAAACAATAACTGAAAAATCAATATTGACAAAATCCTAAATCAGGGGCGGGAATGCCTAAGGCATTCTCTTCCATCCGATTCCTAGTTGTGAATTTTAACAATTAGTTGATAATTATGAATTCCAACAAAAATCGTCTAGTTAAAAGAGCGTCTGTTCAGTTACCTAAAGTTCCCGAGATGATGTCCATATTGTGCAGCTGTCCATCTCTCTCACCAATCCCGGCTCCATGTTCCCCATAGAGGCCAACAGCATGAACTTCGTCCACAAAGGTCAATGCCCCATGCTGGTGTGACACCTCACACAGCTCCTTAAGGGGACAAATAGCCCCGGTCATGGAGTGGACAGTTTCGAAGGCAACCAGCTTGGGGATTTTCACGTCCATATTTTCGAGCACCTGTGGAAAGAGGGTTTTACTAAGACCGGCCTTCGTGAAGAGGGTTTTCCTAAGGTGTCAGGTATACCAGACAGGCGGACCTATTTAGCCGTATCTGTCAGGTCTACCTGATAGTGTGTGTAGTCATCAGGTATCAGGTAGCCTCTCAGGTCTACCTGATATGATAGTGAGAGGCTGGCCTAACAAGTGCTGTCAAGCCAAAAGAGCGGAAACGAGCTTCAGAAGAGGGAAAATTGCGAAAGGAAAATAAAACTTTTATAGAGCATTTCGCGGAAGGTGATTTCACATACATACCTGAGTCAAATGATTTACATCGTTATGACGGTAGATAATCTTGGGGGCACTGCTGTTACGAATGCCCTGGATCATGGAAGCGTGATTTCCAGCATCAGAAATGTAATGAAGCCCTGAAAAGATCAAATGGAATTTAAAATGAGAAAGAAATTCATTTGGCCTTCTTCTGACTTCTTGTTTTATGTCGCTGCTGGTATTCGAACCGGATTACCCCCGTTCAGGAATCCAATATCTTAGCAACTGCAATACATACTGGGCTGATTTTGACAAGCGCTAGGCACTAGGCCGCGGGTTCGATTCCCACCCGGGGCAGATTTTATCCTGGACGGATAATGATCGTTCTCGGAACGGCTGGCTTTCTTTTATCCTATCTTGCTTCTCTCTTCGATCTCGGGGCGATAATACCTTAGCAGTTACAGTTCCTTCCACCCAAACTTTTTTTTTAGTAATAATACAATTTTCTTTGGTGGCTAAAAAGTGGTAGGTTCTTACCAGGAATCATTTTGCCCAGCGTAAACAGCGTAGAATCGTTGGCAACATAGCATGACGTAAACACAAGGCCCGCCTCTTTCTGATGAAGTTTGGCAACATCTTCTTCCAGCTTTTCGTGGAACAGAGAGTTCCCGGAAATATTACGGGTACCTCCGGCTCCAGTGCCAAACTTCTCCAGGGCCTCCCTGAAAAATAGTTGAATATGAGAATCTTTTGATATTGGGGTCGAGTGGATTAGAAGACAATATCACATGCTTTCAGGCACAATCCATTTGGCAAGGATCTAGGTTTACCTTGCCCTTGAAATCAATTTAATCAAGGCCAAACGTTTAATCATGTCTAGTGTAATTTGTAAGGAAGGGAATCACTGAGCAAGGTTAATACCCAAGGCATTTTCTGCCACCTTTGGGGACTTTGTACTGAACAGAACTAAGCCTACAAGTAACCCTGTTTGATTTATGTACCTGTTTGAAATTTAAACACATTATGGGCATTGGCATCTTGTTTTTTTCTACCTCAATAGGTAGGTATACCACCTACCTGGCTGACATAAAAACTAATATCTCAGGCTTTAAGTATAAAGTACGGGGGTATAATAACACTGAAGGACAAACTAATACAGAAAGTTAAGAGTAAAAGTGTACGAGTATTAGTTTTATACTTTACTTGGCAATGTTGATCAATATTTAACGAATAGGAATATCGAATAATCCTAATTGAGATCATGTCATGATAGAAACGTTTCTATGTCGAATTTATAACGAGATTGAGCACTGAGTTACATAGTATTCAACATCGTAGATACCTACAGAAAAGGCAGAGTGTTGATCAGGCGTTTGTACGAGGTCTGTGTCTTTCAAATTGACATCGTCTATTCTATTCTGCTGTTGGTCGTCTACAGGTTTACGTAGACTCTATAGGCACTCAAGTCTCTTTATCTGCTTTTTTACT
This sequence comes from Diaphorina citri, assembly GCF_000475195.1. Lineage (NCBI taxonomy): Eukaryota > Metazoa > Arthropoda > Insecta > Hemiptera > Psyllidae > Diaphorina > Diaphorina citri. Next base: position 50,547 of record NW_007378857.1, on the reverse strand, counting down.
TTCCATTTATTTTTATTATTATACATATTCTGACATACCTACCTAGAAAATGTTTATTTTGGGAAAAGAGCGAAATATATTTGGATCAGCTGACTATGCACTTTTATTTCAAGAGGCTGTGGTTTTGTACCGGGTTGAGATAGGCCATTCCGGTCCTTTCTTGGCGTGTGGAAAATGATGTGGTAACTTAACACAGCATTCATGAGCGTGTAAAGTTGGCGGGAAATTCGAAATTTTGATCAAGCAATAACTCTAGACTTGGAGGTATTTTCGGCCGGAGTGGGAATTTCATGAACAAGTTTTTTCCATTCATGAATAGGTATGATATATGTTAGGTCTGAAAGCACTTTACTGAAACTCTGGGATTTTTTTCTTTTCTTTTTTATGTTCCTAAATGATATTGCAGATGTAAATCATTACACGAAAACCAGTGGCCTAAGAAATTTATATTAGATATTACAAACAAGCGAATTACAAAGCAAACAAAAATAAATATAAAATAAATTTTAAACATGGCCGCCCGGACAGAGGGTTAGAAAAAATACCCAACACTCCCACGCTATCCTTGCTTAAGTTACCACTCCAATGCTAAACTGTAGAAACAATATCCTATCTCACCTCGTCCGAGCTCATCTCAATCCGGTACATAACCACAGCCAGAAGTCATGAACCTACTCTTATTTTATCAAGGTACTATTTTCTTTTCAGTGCGGTAGTAGACCAAGGCTTTTTTCTGGCCAGTTCCATATTATCTCTCAATTATTGTTTTGTGTACGGTTAATCTAATTAAAAGAAGAGGTTAACAAGGTTATTAGAGAATTAAAAAAATGAAAGTAAAATATAGAGGTATATTTTCTTTTCAGAAAACTGGCCACTGGGAAATTGACCCCTGCTTCAGTTTCTATTGAAGCAATGGACAGTTTCCCGAAACGAAAATACACCTTTACTAAAGGCAAAATCATTAGGGTGAGAATTCACCATTCCAATTAAAGGAAAAGTGAGAATTCACCGTACCAAATTAATGCCTATCTACTAATCAGGAGAAAAAAAAAGGATCTCCACAGAAGCAACACTGAAGCACAAGATCCAATACTCTTAGGTTAGGTAAATGAATAATGGGAAATTTCGAGATATAGCAAAAATACGAAATCCGGGTGAGAATTCACCATTCCAATTAAAGGAAAAGTGAGAATTCACCGTACCAAATTAATGCCTATCTACTAATCAGGAGAAAAAAAAAAGGATCTCCACAGAAGCAACACTGAAGCACAAGATCCAATACGCTTAGGTAGGTAAATGAATAATAGGAAATTTCGAGATATAGCAAAAATACGAAATCTAAAGGTTCCAACAATATTGTTACCTATGACAAGCTAATGAAAGTCAAAGTCTATCGTACTTACGAACTTCGAGATGGAAAGAGCAAGTACTTACCAGAACAGTAAGTAGTAGCTACACTGGAGTAATAAACATGAAGAACACTAGGTTTATGAACCGATAAGTAAATCAATACTTCTACGTCAACTGATAGGAACGGAAAACATGGAGAAAATATAAACGTCACCTGAGATAAATGAATCAGATAACAGAGATTATTTATTTGCACCTTAAATGTCATAGAATTATTTATTATTACTGAACATGGCAAGAGAACTCAGGTTACTCGGATAGAATGTGCGGATTCAGATTTTGCACCTTAAATGTCATAGAATTATTTATTATTACTGAACATGGCAAGAGAACTCAGGTTACTCGGATAGAATGTGCGGATTCAGACCATATCCAACTCAACAGCTACATGCCTACTCAACAGCTACATGTCCAGGATAGATGGAGTAACGTCAAACTCATGCCCGAAGTGCAACACCGGGCCCCACGACGTGAAACACCTATTCCAGTGTCCAGCAGCACCAACAAACCTGGACGTCACCACACTTTGGACGGACCCAACGGAGGCGGCACGCTTCCTTGATCTGAGGACGGCAGAGGAAGTCGATGAACGATGCTAACACAACAACAACAACCATATCCAATGGTCCTTTATTTTCTCAAATTCCTAGATAAAATATGAGTAGAACTTAGACTTTACATGTGAATCGGTATGAACATGGACTCGTGATGGCAAGTGTGTTCATACTTCAAATTCCTAGATAAAATATGAGTAGAACTTAGACTTTACATGTGAATCGGTATGAACATGGACTCGTGATGGCAAGTGTGTTCATAACGAAGTCTTAGTCCCCTACGTCATAGGTCTACTAGCTAATATCCAATTATTATACAAAGATTGAGAGTGTCTTTCAAAGTAGAAGGACAACAAGTTTCAATGAATAAATAGGTCCACAATATGAATGGAAGTAAGCCTTGAAATGGTTTCATGAGAGGTTTGATTGATGATAAGGCTGCGAAATGCAATTATTAAGGACTTAATGTGAGAAAGAGCTTTAGGCTATAGAGCACAAGTCACAAGATTTTACTTTGACAATAGCTAATAATCAATATTTAGAAATAAAATAAATTCATGGGATGAATATTTATTTGCTTGACAAAAGACCTGAAAAAGAACCTACCCAAAAATTTATGCGCATAGCGACCGGTGCCAGCATGGTAGGTAAACATTGGATTTTAGGATTATTGAGATATTGGGAAAATCCTACAATGCTGCAGTGAGCACCAAAGTTGTGACATAATAGCACAAAGAAACTGCATTAACATGTTAATTTCATACATGTTAAATCAGAGGATTATTGAGATATTGGGAAAATCCTACAATGCTGCAGTGAGCACCAAAGTTGTGACATAATAGCACAAAGAAACTGCATTTACATGTTAATTTCATACATGTTAAATCACAGTTGGATTAGACATCTTTTAAATATAAAAACCGTCTAGAGTAGAAAAATTTCTGGTCCGCAAGCTTTTCGGTGCGGTCATTGGCAGCAATTCATTTAAAACCACACTCGACGGTGCCTACTTGTTCCGATGTATTTTTTAAGCCGCGGCCCTTAAAGTGTGGCACTCAAATGTGGCCCGCAGAAAAAATAAGTTGAATACGGCTGGTCTAGAGCCAGACAACAAGCACTCCACCTTGTATAATGTACCCTTATGTACAATATGTACGCCTATTAAAAAATAAGTTGAATACGGCTGGTCTAGAGCCAGACAACAAGCACTCCACCTTGTATAATGTACCCTTATGTACAATATGTACGCCTACACTGCACATTGTGTACATACACGGTAATGTACTTCTCCACAAATCTGACATAAGTACTTTTCCTATTACCAATAAACAATAATTTCAATAAGCACTTCCCGTAAACAATATTGAATTTATTACTTTCTATTATTTTTCCTAGAAGTAGAGCTAATTTAGAGTATCAGATAACTCACGGTGTATATTGGACTGAAAGAAAATATTGCTAATTCTATGATACCTCAAGCTATCCAAGCCAAAGTCGTGAAATGATTTTTTTTTTCTCTCTCTCCATTTACACGTGCAGAGGTAGTACCAACCACCGAGTGCCTGTATCGGATATATCGAGTATCCGATGTATCGTAATCAAAAACATCGATGTTGACATCGATGTTTTTGTTCCGATGTAAATTTGGCACATGGGTTGTAAGTTGTAAAGTCCCATTCCTCATATACCTCCTGTAGGTGACACTCCAGTCAAAATATACTCACTTGTGGGCGTGGCGATTAAATGAGAGTATTCCACTCTTCACAGCTCATCTTCAAGCATGTTAATGTACCTCTGCTTCGAGTATGTTTGCCGTTCATGTCACAGTAAGTACACTGGCTACCACATAATCGCCTCGAGGTATGGAATTTTATCCTCATTTATTTGAGAATTTGACAACGTAATAATGGAGCTCTAAGGGTTAGGTGGTAGAGAACGCCTAAGGCGCTAACCTCGCCTAGTGGTTGCCTTCCACTCAAGAGTCTATTATTATTATTATTTGACTTGAAAAAAAAGGTCTATATCAGTGCATAGCTGCTAAGGTTTTACCCTCCGTTTGGTGACAAGCTACCTGCCCACACACATGAATATCATCCAAGTTGAGTGGGACCAGGAAAAGCCCTGTGATTGTCTGCTTGGACCTGTCCGAATACCAACCATCTGCAATAAAATATTGATTCTCAATTAGCAGTGAAGCATCAATTCCAAATATCTGATAGGCCAACATTGACTTCAGCTGGTCTGACTTGAGAGTGAGATTTTTTTTTTTTTAATCAAAACGGAGTCTAAGAAAAAGACACTTTACAAGTTTACACCCGCCAAGCTTTATCCCTAAGTAATGTACGCACAGTTCGAAATCTACAATAATTCTCAGCTAAGCCGGTTGGAGATAAAAAACTTTACAAACTTAAATAAGGACTAAAAGGAGATATTAAACCAACTCTAAGTAGTCTAAGTGGAAAGCTCGAGTTTGAAAAAATCCCCCAAAAACACTTCTCCTTGAGCAACATATCACAGATTTTCGTGTTCAATGCCGGGTTTCCAATCTAAAAGAAAAAAGTTTCGTTAATTATTTGAAGCCAGGTTCCTATACTTACGTACTCTTTCGAAAATTAATTTGGCCACGGAGGTTGTTAATATAGCAGAAATCAAAGATACTGATTTGATTGCCAGCCTAGTTAGCTTGGTTGGTAGCGCGTCTGCTTTGCAAGCGTTAGCTCGAGGATTCGATTCCCGCCCGGGGCGAACTTTATCCTCAACAGATAAGGTTATGGTCTGATCTTGGAAGAGCTGACTGGCTTTCTCCTATTTTGACCTCTTTCTCTCTTCGATTTCGGAACGATAAGACCTTAGTAGTTACTTTGTGGCCCTTACCCGACCTAAATCCATTCATCAATCGGCCCTTGGTAGGTAACTACACTCCTGTCAGGAAAAAAGTTTTATTATTATACATATTCTGACATACCTACCTAGAAAATGTTTATTTTGGGAAAAGAGCGAAATATATTTGGATCAGCTGACTATGTACTTTTATTTCAAGAGGCTGTGGTTTTGTATTCGAAATTTTGATTTTTTTTTCCGCAACTTGTGAAATCTGAATTCATTTTTTACTTTTTATCTCGAGTTTGCACGTTTATATTATACTTTTCATTTATATTAGATATTACAAACAAGGGAATTACAAAGCAAACAAAAATAAAATAAATTTTAAACATGGCTGCCCGGACAGAGGGTTAGAAAAATACCCAACACTCCCACGCTATCCTTGCTTAAGTTACCACTCCAATGCTAAACTGTAGAAACAATATCCTATCTCACCTCGTCCGAGCTCATCTCAACCCGGTACATAACCACAGCCAGAAGTCATGAACCTACTCTTATCTCATCAAGGTATTATTTTATTTTCAATGCGGTAGTAGACCAAGGCTTTTTTCTGGCCAGTTCCATATTATCTCTCAATTATTGTTTTGTGTACGGTTATGCACCATTTTGTCTAATTAAAAGAAGAGGTTAACAAGGTTATCAGAGAATTAAAAAAATGAAAGTAAAATATAGAGGTATATTTTCTTTTCAGAAAACTGGCCACTGGAAAATTGACCCCTGCTTCAGTTTCTATTGAAGCAATGGACAGTTTCCCGAAACGAAAATACACCTTTACTAAAGGCAAAATCATTAGGGTGAGAATTCACCATTCCAATTAAAGGAAAAGTGAGAATTCACCGTACCAAATTAATGCCTATCTACTAATCAGGAGAAAAAAAAAGGATCTCCACAGAAGCAACACTGAAGCACAAGATCCAATACTCTTAGGTTAGGTAAATGAATAATGGGAAATTTCGAGATATAGCAAAAATACGAAATCCAAAGGTTCCAACAATATTGTTACCTATGACAAGCTAATGAAAGTCAAAGTCTATCGTACTTACGAACTTCGAGATGGAAAGAGCAAGTACTTACCAGAACAGTAAGTAGTAGCTACACTGGAGTAATAAACATGAAGAACACTAGGTTTATGAACCGATAAGTAAATCAATACTTCTACGTCAACTGATAGGAACGGAAAACATGGAGAAAATATAAACGTCACCTGAGATAAATGAATCAGATAACAGAGATTATTTATTTGCACCTTAAATGTCATAGAATTATTTATTATTACTGAACATGGCAAGAGAACTCAGGTTACTCGGATAGAATGTGCGGATTCAGATCATATCCAATGGGTCCTTTATTTCTCAAAATTCTAGATAAAATATGAGTCACAGAACTTAGGACTCTTTACATGTGAATCGGTATGAACATGGACTCGTGATGCAAGGTGTGTTTCACTAACGAAGTCTTAGTCCCCTACGTTCATAGGTCTACTAGCTAATATCCAATTATTTATACAAAGATTGAGAGAGTGTCTTTCAAAGTAGAAGGACAGACAAGTTTCAATGAATAAATACGGTCGCACAATATGAATTGGAGTACCTTGAAATGGTTTTCATGAGGGTAGTTTGATTGATTATAAGGCCTGCGAAATGCAATATATGAGGGACTAATGTGAGAAAAGAGCTTTAAGCTATAGAGCACAAGTCACAAGATTTTACTATTGACAATAGCTAATAATCAGATATTTAGAAATAAAATAAATTCATGGATGAATATTTATTTGCTTGACAAAAGACTGAAAAAGAACCTACCCAAAAATTTCCAAAGAAATAAAATCATCATTTATAGGTAAAAGAGGAAAAATATTAAATCAAAATAATGAGTTGTTATAAACAAAAGGTAAAGTACTCATGCCTGAAGCAAAACTGCATTTTATTCAAACTAATAGGTACCTATAATAAATCAGAGCTCACAGTAAAAATTGTGCTGGTCTTGGCATAGATAGAGCAGTTGTGACATAACCATATGGATTTTTAAAATCATAGCATGAAATGCTTACAGCCCCGCACATTCATTAACAACAAACAATAAGTAAATTACATAAGAAGTTGGTAAGTAGAAGGTGAATAAGGTACATAAATCTGAAAATTATCAAAGAAATAAAATTGAAAGATAGAATACCAAATTGAGTAGGTACCTAAATGGTAGGTAAGTACTTTATCAATAATTTCAACTTGATAAATTTGACCAAAAGGATTGTATTTAAGAACAGTTAAGTTGGGTAGATCTGCTTACTTTAAAAAAGTAATAATCAGAAAAACTGGCCAGTTTCAGGAAGATCTATTTTGTGATTAATGTTAGGTACCTATTACACTTCCTTGTCAGTTAAAATATTTTGGTTAGATTCCTAGTAAGTTAAAAAAAAAAAAAAAAAAACTTATAGAGTATGTTATGCAACTCATCACACACATAGAATGAGAATCTGTAGCCATCCAACCCACCATGTAGGTAAGTCAATTTGTCAAGTTTTAGCAAAATGAAGTTATTGGTATTTTTGAGATCCTTAATATTATCTCCCGGACATGTTGGTATTGATAAATATGAAAAAAAAAAAAAAATAAAAAAATGAACAGGGTGCAATAATACTGTAGGACTAAGATCAACACTGGATACATTAAATAAATAGTTTTTACTCTCCTGAAAAATTGCCAAAATTGACTTGTGGTAGTGAATTTTAGATGACACTGTATAACTCTAATTTAAAGAAAGGAAAAAGTCAACAAGACTTACCTGGGGTTAATAGTTTATTAAACAAATAATGCACTTAGAAATATAAAAAATAAAACCAAGAACGATATGGTAACATGAAAGAAGAATCTTCTACTGATGACATAGAATTAATTTGGACTTATTTGCCTCCCTGGTCAGTGGTAGTGGTTGTAAATTATGTAAAGAAGAGCCTTGAAGATTTAACTTTCCAATATTCATAAGAACATCTCTAGGTGAATAAGAACTCTCAGGTAGTTTAATGGAATAAATCTATTTTATAGACATAGAATCATGCTGGTTCTGTTTCACTTGCTTTAAAATAGCTTGAAATCTGTTTTTTACATGGTTTTTTACTTAGCCGATTGACTTGAAACTTGATCTACTTATGGATGGCATTACAATATCCTATTTTTTATGTAATAAAAGCATGCATTTTACAATTTTACCTCATAAACCAATAACTTTCAATAGTACCAATGTGCTATTGTAAGTTTTTGAATTTGATTTCTTGGTCGGTTACACATTTTTAAGATTCCCCTTCCACTGATAAGGAGATAAGGCACTACAAAAGAGATGTCCACAATCATGGACATTGGTCATCTATCCATACAAAGAATTTTTTTGCTTGGTAATGAGGAGGATAAGGAGATAATGAACTTCATTCAAAGGGTGAACAAGAAAATCAATAGATTTCTAAACAAATTACATAAGAATGTTTTTCTTACTTACTTGTGCGGAATGGCTTGAAAGTTGAAGATGTTTGACCTTCCTTGGATGTTAAATTTGTCTATTTCCTATGACCTACAGGAGAAGGTAGGTATGTAGGTAATAAAATCCACTTATCGAACTTATCAGTAAATCAGCACCTCACTGAGTTCACTGACCAAAAGGAAGTTGTCTCTAGTAGTAGGAAACGAGAACTGTTAAAAATTTGAAGTGAATGAACATGGCCATGATGAGTTCACTGACCAAAAGGAAGTTGTCTCTAGTAGTAGGAAACGAGAACTGTTAAAAATTTGAAGTGAATGAACATGGCCATGACTTCTTCATTTTTCGATTTTTGAGAATCGATATCACGAATCCGATTTTTTATAACCCACTTTTATCATGGTTATTACTAACATGACTACTACTACTGTATGGTTATTATTCTTACTACTATTATCACTACATGATGATTATTATTATTAAAATTGTTTGTTTATTTTTTCGACCATCCCTCCAAAATCCGATTTCTTTGATGGGTGACTTCCAAGCCCCGTTCACACGATGCAAAATTACACACTGGGGCTCTGGCCATAACGTGTCCACACCACACGTTATGCTCTGGCTTTGAATAAATTTTGTGTGCACGCCTGAAAACTGTTAGTGAGTATGCAATGTGCGTAGCATTATTCAAAATTTGCTACTAAAGTTTGTAGATTGATTTACCATCATTATTCAGAGTTCAGACCAATGGCGAATCAAGAACTAGCTGAATACCCTTCGTTAGGGATATAGCTATTTTAGGGGATGTTGTTATTTTGTAACTTTTGTTAGATTGATTTTTTATGTCATTACAAGTTTTACCTATACCGGAAACAAAACCCAGATCTAAGAATCCGATTTCTTTGATGGGTGACTTCCAAGCCCCGTTCACACGATGCAAAATTACACACTGGGGCTCTGGCCATAACGTGTCCACACGTTATGCTCTGGCTTTGAACAAATTGTATGCACGCCTGAAAACTATTAGTGAGTATGCAATGTGCGTAGCATTATTCAAAATTTGCTATTAAAGTTTGTAGATTGATTTACCATCATTATTCAGAGTTCAGACCAATGGCGAATCAAGAACTAGCTGAATACCCTTCGTTAGGGATATAGCTATTTTAGGGGATGTTGTTATTTTGTAACTTTTGTTAGATTGATTTTTTATGTCATTACAAGTTTTACCTATACCGGAAACAAAACCCAGATCTAAGTTATGATTAGGGAAAAATCGGCAATCGGCTTTCTATTTTTAAGACCCTGAAAGCTTTTCATTAAGTTTATAAAGGAGGTTGGTATTCAGTTTTCCATTTAGAATTATTTAGACGAGACCTTGTTTAGACTGCTTGGGTGAAGAGACTTTTCAGTCCTATTCGTGCAGGATAGATAAGCTACATAGGTTGTAGGTAATAAAATTATATTCTTTGCTTTTAGTTTGCCATCTACTCTGCAGGTAACTACCTAGCACCGATTCAAGACTTTTATGAATCCAACCTCACAAAGTGTTATCACATTATATATTATTGTTATCACTATTTTATGTTTTAAAAGATCACCTATTCGTGCAGGATAGATAAGCTACATAGGTTGTAGGTAATAAAATTATATTCTTTGCTTTTAGTTTGCCATCTACTCTGCAGGTAGTGCAGGTACCTAGCACCGATTCAGAACTTTTATGAATCCAACCTCACAAAGTGTTATCACATTATATATTATTGTTATCACTATTTTATGTTTTAAAAGATCGAATTTAAAAATTGTGATCTATTGAATAAAGATTTTCCATATTTTATGTATTCAGCCTCGTGGACGACTGGGTGTCAAGTACATTATAGGCAGTAGGTACCTCTAAATATTATACCTATTCACGAGGTCCTAGAATCCTAGATTGATTCCCGGACAATTTTAAAGAGTTTTTCAACTCTGCAGTTCAAAATGTCAACATTTTTACATTTAAATTTCTCTGTGCTCATGAAAAGGAAAGTTTAAAACGTGATGGTCTGTTTTCAGGCTGTTTTTGAATAAGAAAAACTTTCCTTTTGTAAAAAGCTCGTAGCATGACCCCTTGCTTGAATTTCCTACACAGTAGGTATCTTTCCCGGACAATTTTAAAGAGTTTTTCAACTCTGCAGTTCAAAATGTCAACATTTTTACATTTAAATTTCTCTGTGCTCATGAAAAGGGAAGTTTAAAACGTGATGGTCTGTTTTCAGGCTGTTTTTGAACAAGAAAAACTTTCCCTTTGTAAAAAGCTCGTAGCATGACCCCTTGCTTGAATTTCCTACACAGTAGGTATCCAAGCAACCTTGGTAGGCTGTGTTACTTACCTTAGAATTTAATTTTGGAAAAGTGCTATGGACGCAAAGGGGAAAGACAGACGAAGGAAATAAATAAATGAAAAAAAAGGTGGAGTTTAGCTTTACGCTATCGGATAGAGGGAAATTTTTCATTGGTTGGAAAAATGTATGGGGGTGAACTTTGGATTTCACAAGCTCTGTTTGTAGTTTGAACGCATCTTAACACCTTCATGACCGAATATACCATGGGGTCCTGAAATTTCTTTAGCCCACGGGAATCTTAGCCCTAAAGACCTAAAGATACCTAATGTTGTAGCCTGTTGAACAGTTAAAGGAAAGCAACCATGGTTCCATTCTTGATCAAAGGGAATACCATTTAGATCCTTTTTGGTTCTGAAAAAACTGAGTAGGCCCTGATGTGCGAATAGCAAATCTGTCTTAGATTTTCCTGAATTACTGGCTCCCAACAAAATATTGATTCTCAATTAGCAGTGAAGCATCAATTCCAAATATCTGATAGGCCAACATTGACTTCAGCTGGTCTGACTTGAGAGTGGAGAGTGAGATTTTTTTTTAAGTGTTACTTACCTTAGAATTTAATTTTGGAAAAGTGCTATGGACGCAAAGGGGAAAGACAGACGAAGGAAATAAATAAATGAAAAAAAGGTGGAGTTTAGCTTTACGCTATCGGATAGAGGGAAATTTTTCATTGGTTGGAAAAATGTATGGGGGTGAACTTTGGATTTCACAAGCTCTGTTTGTAGTTTGAACGCATCTTAACACCTTCATGACCGAATATACCATGGGGTCCTGAAATTTCTTTAGCCCACGGGAATCTTAGCCCTAAAGACCTAAAGATAATGTTGAAGCCTGTTGAACAGTTAAGGAAAGCAACCATGGTTCCATTCTTGATCAAAGGGAATACCATTTAGATCCTTTTTGGTTCTGAAAAAACTGAGTAGGCCCTGATGTGCGAATAGCAAATCTGTCTTAGATTTTCCTGAATTACTGGCTCCCAACAAAATATTGATTCTCAATTAGCAGTGAAGCATCAATTCCAAATATCTGATAGGCCAACATTGACTTCAGCTGGTCTGACTTGAGAGTGAGATTTTTTTTTTTTTAATCAAAACGGAGTCTAAGAAAAAGACACTTTACAAGTTTACACCCGCCAAGCTTTATCCCTAAGTAATGTACGCACAGTTCGAAATCTACAATAATTCTCAGCTAAGCCGGTTGGAGATACATCTTAACACCTTCATGACCGAATATACCATGGGGTCCTGAAATTTCTTTAGCCCACGGGAATCTTAGCCCTAAAGACCTAAAGATAATGTTGAAGCCTGTTGAACAGTTAAGGAAAGCAACCATGGTTCCATTCTTGATCAAAGGGAATACCATTTAGATCCTTTTGGTTCTGAACAATAAGGACTAAAAGGAGATATTAAACCAACTCTAAGTAGTCTAAGTGGAAAGCTCGAGTTTGAAAAAATCCCCCAAAAACAAGTTTTATGTTTTTTTTTGGGTTTATGGTTCTCTGGACAAAATTTGCACCACCATTTTCTATAGGTCGACTAGGTTTGGATAAGTCCTTCTATGGGGACAGAGTGACAGACAGACGACACCGAAGCGAATACAATAGTCCGTCCCTTATACCTTTTTATTACTATTGTAATAATAAAGGAAGGACGGGCTAAAAAGGGACAACGGGTTAAAAGTAAATTAACCAAGATAATAATTTTAGAGAAGGAGAAAAAAGAAAGAACAAAAAGATAAAAGATACTAGGTGAGTCAGGAGCAATCAGACCATACCTACGTTACCATGCTATATCGCTCTATTATGCTATAATTCATTCCAACGAGGATATCACAAGATATGAGTTCTACCTAATCTTAATTATTATGTTAGGGACTTATTCAACCGTGTAAATAAATATATTTTTACAAAAAAAAAGTTGGTAATTTTGTACCGGATTTTTTAAACAAATATTTACATTCTTAAAAGTTTGCCAGTGGAACTTGTGTCGATTTAAAAATAAAGTATGTTAAAAACTAATTATTGTTTAAAACATCAATAAACGATTTTCAAAAAAAAAAAAAATAATAAAATAAAGTACCAAAAACTGTTACGTGAATTTTTTTATTATTTGATCTGTTTACATTTATTGCCAATGAAAATCAATATCTTCTATTTCATTTTCTTTTAAATCAGTGTTTTTCTTTTTCTTTTCTTTTTATGATCCGTACTAATTTATTGCAATTATAACCGAAGTAATTATTGATTTAATAAATTCATCATGTTGTTATGATATGCATATTGATGTGTGATATACATTATACATACCTTTTGATCTTATCACATTTTTAAAATAATTCATTAGAGGTAGGTCAGTTCTTGACAACAAATTGTGATGCATTATTGATCTCAAAAATAGTTTTCTCATTTCAATTAGTTTTTAAAAAGATTGTTATCAATAGATCTTTTCCAGTTTCCGGTCTTAATTTTGTACTTTACATAGAGAGAGTAAATAAGGAATCATAGATAATTTTTTCTTCGATATTAAAAAGGAAAAAAGATTATTTGAAAGTAGTGTGAAAGCAACTCGTTCTTGGATTATTGGAAACGTTCAGTGAAGGAGGAAGACCAAAGTTCCATGCATTTTGAAAACAAATCAGCTTTTTAAACTTGATCTAAATTTGCCGCTATTGAGAGATTGTATTGAGGTATGTATTACTTTCAAGTTGTTCAATCCTTCTAGGTAAATATTTATGAAATCTTAAGAATTGGGATTGTTTTTTAGACTTAACTTTCAAAATATTATATACCTACTAATAACCCAGCAAAATACAACTGTTGTTTTGTCACATCCACCAGCATCTTAACACCTTCATGACCGAATATACCATGGGGTCCTGAAATTTCTTTAGCCCACGGGAATCTTAGCCCTAAAGACCTAAAGATACCTAATGTTGTAGCCTGTTGAACAGTTAAAGGAAAGCAACCATGGTTCCATTCTTGATCAAAGGGAATACCATTTAGATCCTTTTTGGTTCTGAAATCCTTATGACGCTAAGTTCAACTTGATAACTCAAGTTTTTATCTCCCTTTTACTAGAGCAAAGCTCCAGATCTAAGGAAGCATAATTAGGTATAGCTCAGAACTCATAACTTTTTATTCACAGTCTATTATACCTTATTCTACGTAGGTTAGAGTTAAAAATAAACGAGCGAAAAAGAGCGAATTTTTTTTTTTCGTTGTTGTGTTTGTACAGTTCGTTATTGTTTACTATGGCGCTGGCCTGATAGGTAGTAGCAGTAGGTATGAGTTTTTCCTAACCTCACATTGAAGGATAATATCCAATAAATCAAGATCAATAAACCACCCTTATTCTTTACTGAATACGGATATCCATGATTCCATCTGTTGGTGATTTGTACAGTCCTAACTTTTAGAAGTTTATTATTAAGTAGAGTTTCTCAAACAAATGGCAATAAAATATCATGCCTCGAGTGGAATTCGAACCTTGTGGTCACCACACTGATTCAGAACAGTATATTCTATCCCGAGGGATTTACTGGGAAACTCAATATCCATAAACAGAGAACCAAAAATCAATTGAAAGATCTTTGGAAAATTAGCCATTTTATCGGGAACGGCACAGAAAACTGACCTTCTTTCTTAGACCTCCTAAATTGCGTTTAAAATTAAAGGCCAGAAAAACTTGCTTGGAATGAAAAATACCTAAAGGCTATAGGTAATAATGCAATAGTGCCTGTACACTTTACATAATATTTTATTTACTATGCAGTTTAGGACACTATAATGTTGCTGAATAATAATCCACCTCATCTGCTTGATGTACCTATGGCTTAAAATTCAATATTAAATGGCAATGAACATTTGTTTACACCTAGAAAATGTATGATTGCCAATAATGTCAAATTAAAAAGTTCAGCTGTGCCTAAGCAAGTTGATAAATTCACATCGTCATTCAGGTATTACCAACTAAAAGAATAAATTAATAATGTATAGAAATTTCCTGACTGGTATCGGCTGATGGGCATTTCGCAGTTGCAGCGAGATCCTTACCTTCCTTAATGCTGGGGTTTACCAAGTTGGGTTTTTTTCATGATTGTCATTAATCGGGGATAGAAATATACTTAACTGTCAGATCAATCCAGGATTAAGTGACAAATGCCAACCTTATTGTACAACGCGTTGTCAGCAGAATCAAAGCCCGGAGGATTCAAATTGCCCAGGTGTTGATTTACCAATATGTGAAAACTCTATTAATTATGTCTTTTATTTTAAATCAAGTTTTTTTTCATGATTGTCATTAATCGGGGATAGAAATATACTTAACTGTCAGATCAATCCAGGATTAAGTGACAAATGCCAACCTTATCGTACAACGCGTTGTCAGCAGAATCAAAGCTCGGAGGATTCCAATTGCCCAGGTGTTGATTTACCAATATGTGAAAACTCAATTAATTAAGCCTTTTATTTTAAATCAACTTCATCACCTGTAAGGGCACGCACTTTTTCCTGCTAAGGCTAACAGCGGTTAAAGTTACTTTACCATCTTAGAAAACCAGCTCCTCAATTATTGAGCTATTTTATGGGAATAATTATGTGAATATATGAAAGATTATTCTGTGTATTAATTCTATTGAATATTTATATTCAATCTTAAATTCAAAATCACCTGAGTAATTTTTTTCTGCCATTGTCCGTAGGTTTTTCATAAATGTGTGTTGTACTTTGTGCATGTATAGCATGGAGCTCCTCAATTATTGAGCTATTTTATGGGAATAATTATGTGAATATATGAAAGATTATTCTGTGTATTAATTCTATTGAATATTTATGTTCAATCTTAAAATTCAAAATCACCTGAGTAATTTTTTCCTACCATTGTCCGTAGGTTTTTCATAAATGTGTGTTGTACTTTGTGCATGTATAGCATGACTTTCAATGCTATTAGTTTATTATTTCCTTTATCTATACATTAATCTACTAATTAGTTAATGACTAGTAAGTACATACATCTGACTTGTAAGTATTTCATTACAAGCCCATGCTTCACGTGGCTGTACATTTTTGGTAAGTACAAGTATGGCTTAATATACTGAGAGAAACCCAAAGTTGTCCTAACAAAAAATAAGCCACTTGGCGGAAAATATTAAAAGGGATGTAAAACCCAAGAACAACCTTTTTTTTACGATGTAAAATCCCTCACACCGGAAACTAGTAACTTCACGAATCATTAATACTCCAATTTACCAGCGGATGCTTTGACACACCTTTCTGTACAGAGGCCATAACCAGGGTGCATCTACTATGACATTTTACTACATCGACTCTGTGATTTTAATATCGTTGTACAGGAGGATATCTATGCCACACTGGTCTCTTTTATATTGTGATTGCCCAGATTTCAAAATCAACATGATTCATATTATAGGTATTGTGAAAGACTTGTCAAGTTAGGGGACCAAAAAGAATCATAATTTTGACCTACATTTCGTCACAAAAGCATGAATGGAAAATTAATTTTTAAATATTAAAAGATTATGTATGTACTTTGATGTGTTAAATTAACTCGTCAATTTTAGGATTACAATTAGGTACTTGAACGCTTATCCCTAAGGATTCATAGCTCTTTGGTATCTGGGGGATAAACCTCTGATATCCTAGTCACCAGACTAAGAAAACATACCTACGTAGACATTATAACTGGTACAATTTGCAATTTGCAAGTTGTGGAGTTCCTTTTTTTCCTCTTCTACTTTTCTTCTTTCTAGTTGGCATTCTAATTCAAAAACTATTTACATTACAAAACGAGTTTCACTATAATCAAATGATATTAAATTACAAGTATTATGACACATCGTATTGGCGTGGGTTCCGTACCTATTTACATTACAAAACGAGTTTCACTATAATCAAATGATATTAAATTACAAGTATTATGACACATCGTATTGGCGTGGGTTCCGTACGATTGCTTCACCCTTCACCTTAGTGTTGATTTTCCGCGGTTCATTAAGCCGGGAATTGTCGAGGCCTCGGAAAAAAATCTTCCTCATCTTCCCCCTCACACGTGAATATGTGAGTAAATAGGGGTGAACTTTGCAGTTTAATGTTCTATTATTCTAATGAAATAATTTATAGGTGTGGGAAGTAAAAAGAACTCTGGCTCTAGTGCCAATTTCTGCACTAACTCCGTATTTTATGTCTGATTTCACATTTCCTATTGTTGTTTTGGTTTTTAAAAAATAGGCCTCTAAGCCAAAGTGAGGGCTCCACGGTTACTCAACTTTTGATAATAATGAATCAGCTGATGAGTAAATATCAAAAAACCCTTTATTAGATTTTCTTTTCAATGCGATCACGTGAACTTTGCAGTTTAATGTTCTATTATTCTAATGAAATAATTTATAGGTGTGGGAAGTAAAAAGAACTCTGGCTCTAGTGCCAATTCCTGCACTAACCCCGTATTTTCTTTATGTCTGATTTCACATTTCCTATTGTTGTTTTGGTTTTTAAAAATAAGCCTCTACGCCAAAGTGATGGCTCCACGGTTACTTAACTTTTGATAATAATGAATCAGCTGATGAGTAAATATCAAAAAACCCTCTATTAGATTTTCTTTTCAATGCGATCATAGGTTCAACATTATCCTACATACTCGTAATGCTGGGTTTAAGAGATTTTCCACATGGTTCATTGTCCTCAAAAGTGTTCAAAGAGTTCCTACAATTCAACATTATCCTACATACTCGTAATGCTGGGTTTAAGAGATTTTCCACATGGTTCATTGTCCTCAAAAGTGTTCAAAGAGTTCCTATTTGGAATGTTATGATTTGCTACAGACTCCATGATGCCTACCTGTTTCATTTAAATACTGAGATTAATTTAAATTATAGCTAATTTTAATTTCGGTATGGCGTAATGCTATACAAACACATTATGGTGATGTTTCATTTAAATACTGAGATTAATTTAAATTATAGCTAATTTTAATTTCGGTATGGCGTAATGCTATACAAACACATTATGGTGAAAATCCGCCCCGGGCGGGAATCGAACCCGCGGCCTAGCGCTTACAAGGCAGACGCACTACCAACTAAGCTAACTAGGCTGGCTCCTGATTCTTGTAATTTGGAGTATCTACACCTTCTACTATATTACCTACCAGGTAGTTAAGTTTACAAATCGAAGCGAAATAGCGAATAAAGCTGACCATGCTATCTATGATTCTTGATGAATCCCTAATCCCTAATGTGCCGCGTCCATTTTTTATTGGGGCTATTACACGTAACCCTACATTATCAGAATAAAATCTAAATACCCCATTTAACTACCACGTTCAGTTTAAATCATGGAAAATTTCCCAATATTTACTCACTTTCATCACCAGGTGATTTTTTTTTTAGAAGGGTACCTATGTGGGTATGTATATAAAATAGGTAACTATGTATTTAAAAAATATAAGCTTCCCTTCAAAAGTTGTGTATAGGAAGGAAGAGCCATCACGATAATGATGATTCTTTTACTAATTAAAAATGACTAAGAGTCCATTAACAAAATGAATCGACCTCCTGCTGACTTCCGTTGACCTATTCGATAACAACATTTACCGGAGGTGAAAAACGAGAGTCTCCCCTCCCCTTATCCTTTCCCCCTCCCTAACCTATACTCTCCCCTCCACAACTCCACACCTCTAAATAATATTCTCCAGGTTTTTTTTTTCTTTTTTTTTTTCCTTCTTTTTCTCGTCTACCTGGAGTGTGGAACGTTTTCTATGGAAAGGAAGTTGCTTGTATTTGGAGCTCACCAATTGTTCGGTATGGGTAAAGGCCGCTGGGTTTGGTACTTGGAAAAAATAAAGTTTTGGATATTAGGAATGAAAAGTCGGAACTTACTGATTCTGGTGGTTGGAATGGATATTGTTGGTGGAATTTGGTGCAGACACAGGTTTTCTAATGAGGATCAGAAAAGCGTTCATTTCAGGTATTCATTTCAGGTATACCTACCCTTGAGGTCACTCAACTATTTGATTTTTTCAACAACTACATCAAACTACAAATCATACCAACATAATTGCCTGTATAATTTTTATGATAAGTAGTACAATTAACCAGAAAAATCCCAGTTATTTTCTGTAAGACTGGAGTGTGGAACGTTTTCTATGGAAAGGAAGTTGCTTGTATTTGGAGCTCACCAATTGTTCGGTATGGGTAAAGGCCGCTGGGTTTTGGTACTTGGAAAAAAGAAAGTTTTGGATATTAGGAACGAAAAGTCGGAACTTACTGATTCTGGTGGTTGGAATGGATATTGTTGGTGGAATTTGGTGCAAACACAGGTTTTCTAATGAGGATCAGAAAAGCGTTCATTTCAGGTATACCTACCCTTGAGGTCACTCAACTATGTGATTTTTTGAACAACTACATCAAACTACAAATCATAACAACATAATTGCCTATATAATTTTTATGATAAGTAGTACAATTAACCAGAAAAATCCCAGTTATTTTCTGTAAGATTCATTGGTTATTCCCAAGACCACAATCGGAGTTTACTTGGTTTAAATTTAACTCTTGATTAAGCAATCTCACTGGTTGATCTCAAACTATTTAGCCAATTAGATCGTTTCCAAGAGTTATTATTATATAATTCTTAAACCAAGAGTTAAACTTAAACCAAGTTTAAACTCAGATTGTGATCCTGACAATTACGATCCCATACTCTTTTTTTCCCCCCCTAATATACTCTTTTTTTGAGAGGATCCTTTCGACATGTCTGCGTAAATTTTATACCTCATGCATTGTTTCAATATTAAACCCCCTGGAAAAGTGAACTCGTCACCTCTCAATCATTGTCAGAAAATGTTTCGTCAGGAAATGATGCTTTTTTACTCTCAGTTCCGATCGAAACTAAAAGTTTGTAAGCGACTGCTAAAGCTAAAATAGAGAATGGGCATTTGACAGCCAGTTTTTTTCCCCCCTCAGTGATGAAACAACAGTTGCTTTCTAAACTTGTGGACCTCATAGGAGACAGCAATCTGCCCATTTAAGACTGAGATTAATATTCCTAATTTTACGAATCGACGCGACTCGCGTCGATACTTCGGTTGTGATTTTAGCACATCCACCATTAGTGCTACAGTAGTGGATGTGACAGAATTCCAAGGTACATAATTATTCCCAAGCTTTTTTACTCTCAGTTCCGATCGAAACTAAAAGTTTGTAAGCGACTGCTAAAGCTAAAATAGAGAATGGGCATTTGACAGCCAGTTTTTCCCCCCTCAGTGATGAAACAACAGTTGCTTTCTAAACTTGTGGACCTCATAGGAGACAGCAATCTGCCCATTTGAGACTGAGATTAATATTCCTAATTTTACGAATCAACGCGACGTCGCGTCGATACTTCGGTTGTGATTTTAGCACATCCACCATTAGTGCTACAGTACCTAGTGGATGTGACAGAATTCCAAGGTACATAATTATTCCCAAGCATAACCTATTATTATCAACCCTATGAATAAAATACTAAAGATCAACTTGGTAATATAAGAACACATGTTTTTAATTTTATTGAAATTTGAAAAAGAAAATGAAAATTGCACTACAAAGTAAGGATACGTAAAATTATAATGGTAGAGTACTTGGCATAATTAAGTACTCATAAGTTTACAAGGATTTATGAATAATTACAAAGTATGGTAGGTATAAAATAAAATGATAATTATTTGGTCTGTTAAAAGTACAAACATGAGTTGGTAGTTATGCAGAATGGCTCAAATTTGATAAAGAATTAGAAAGTTATTAAAATTTATGCAAAAGCTTTTCAGTCCTGTTCAGTTATTCACGCAGTTCCTAACTAGAAAGATAGAAATCAGCAATTTTAAGAGTAAAACCAAGAAAATTAAGAACTTATTTTGAACTTTAAAACTTTTATACGTTGATCATTCGAAAGACAGATTTTCTTGATTCCCATTAGGAGAAATGGGAGGCGAAAAATAGCAGTAGGTTCGCAAATCGGTTATTAAAAGCCATATTTAATTCACAGGAAAATGTACTAATCGCCCGCGGTTTTATATCTGAACATACAAGAAGTGTTAAAAGCTATAATTACTCTTACCTACACATGTTTTTTTTATCCATGTGTGAGATTGAGATATTAACAGGAGCAATTTCATTCGAAGGACCTTGAGTCTGCAGATCTTAAGATTCCTGTGGGGTTGTTTGTCCACGACACGAAATTACAGAGGTATCTAAAGTTTAGCTATCAGTGGAAAATCTATAGATTCCATAGGAGGGAAATAGAAAATTGATTAACCTTTACGATTAGAATATTGTAATCTGTAACATAAGTTGATCTAATAGGGTAACTTTGCAGAAAAGATCTGCAAAAGATAAAAGGTACCTGAATGGGACACGCTCCAGTAATGGTATAGGAAGGGGTTCCATATCCCTTTTTGATAGGCTCATGTCAACAAGAGGAAAAAAGAAACAAATCTCTGCAAATAACAAAAAAAAATGATACTAGGTACTATTATTTTATTCAGTATGGACCATTGCATAGTACTGTACCTCTAACCTAAAGTTCGTAAATATGTACCTAGGTACATAAAACTTTTTTTGTCCGGTGCATAGTGCATGTATTGGAGTGTGTAAATAGGTACTCTACTTGACAAGAGGTTGTATGCACTGGTTTTCTATAAACATTATAAAACATTGTGAACTAGGTAGGTCACAAAATTTTGCAACTTTGGCCTGGGGCTATCAAGTATCATTTCGTAGGCTCTTGTAAATGGTTTATATTGATAATGTAACTTGAACCAGTTCCTAGCAGACAGATTTACAGGGTTCTTTGTTCTTCCTGGTTATTGTTTATCACTATCAACTCTCAAGTCATTATGAAATTCTTCTGCCTTCCCTCATTCATACGTCTTCAAGATCTTTTTTTCGAACTTTTGTTGGAATCTGTAAATGTTTTTACGAGATACTCTCAAAGACAAACTGTAAAAATGAAACGCCAAGAATGAGGTGTTAGATGCTCTTTGATTTGACTAAAACTTTTATAGGGTAAGTGTACCATTTATTCGCCCACTTAAAAAATGTACCATTTATTGGCCCACCTGCCCACATTTATTTCTAATTTTTGTTTTTATGACTACAATTTTTGAATAGCACTGGTTCGATAGCAGTCTTTAAGCCCTTTCTTTTGATTTTGAAAATGGTGAGTAGTGAGGAAAAGTAAGAAAATATCATGTTCTATGCCTACCTGAACATAGTGTTAATACCTGTAATTTCTTTGTACTACCTATGCCTTATGTTACAAGTGGCACTCTGGGAAATGCAAAGAGGTATCTAATTTACGCATTCTTGTCTCATGTCCTTAAGTTAATAACTATCAATACCTTCCTCTTTGTAATGCCGCCACTGATCGCTACTCACATTGATAAAAAGCTCGATTGTTATATCAAGGTTGCTGTGATAACTTCTATGAGAAAAAGAAGTTTTCAAAGAATTTACCTAGAATTGTGTGAGAATTACTTTATGTTTAAATTTATAAACCCGAAACCTCTGGATCCAAAGTCAACAAAGAAGGCTGGATCTTTAAACATCTTGTTTTCCAAAGGCACTTTCAAAAGCCCATTTCCTAAGGATACTTTCAACACCTCAATGTCCTAATGGGTTTTTTCAACACTCCATTTCCTGAAAAAGAAATCTGAAGAAAAATGAAATCCTTCTAGAATTCCAATGGCGTTAGACTGTGTCAATCAGGCCAATTTCTTTTGTTTCCGTGACATTGGAATTCCACTGGCGACTAACGTAGAAGTTTTCAAAGAATTTACCTAGAATTGTGTGAGAATTACTTTATGTTTAAATTTATAAACCCGAAACCTCTGGATCCAAAGTCAATGTTGTTGACCAACAATTGGATAACAAAGAAGGCTGGATCTTTAAACACGAAGTCTGTGACATCCTGAACAGAAACTCCATCCATCACTTCTCTTCTTTGCTCTCTTTTCATTCTACCCAAAAACAAAATACACCTTTTGGGCAACACATAATTCCCCAATATAAGGTTTTGAAAGTAGTTCTTCCTATAAACATGTAAATAAACTAGAATTTTAATATTACCTAGGCGCAAAAAAAATATGTCGTTCGCCAAAAATTAACATACGAGTCAATAGAGCATTGGTTATTCATGATTTATTTCAGCCACTCGGGTTATTTCGTTAACCTGTACTTAATAGCCAAAGATCTACTTGTAGCTGTACATTTTGGTCTTTCAAATAAAGTCATTATTCCTATACAGAACATAAGTTATATTTTATACTGGGAGCAGCAACCTCCGTGGCGGAGTAGACTTGCAACGGCGTATATCCGGGGTTCAATCCCGGCAGGGTCGAAGATTTTTCGGCCCTTTGATTTCGGGTTGCACTCAAGACTGTCAGTGAGTAGTGCACTAGCGCCTGGTAAAATTAATAATTGATATACTAATTATTTAGTCCTTTCTTACTCACTTCCGGATCAGAATGGCCAATCATACACGGAACAAATTAAATACTGTAAACTAATCAACTAATATGTAGGTATGTATACTTAGGATGATTAAATCATTACTCTTCTATTCTAAGTTTTAGCTCCCACTCAGATCTGAACGAGAGCATATTGAGGAAAAGATGTAGAGAGCCCAGAAAAGGTCTAAGTAGATGAAAACTCGTATTGCCAGATCAAACCTGTTATCCAGGCCAAAGAATGATTTACTGATTATACATTGTGTTCAAAACTAATTATCATGTGTATTATTCATAACCATATTGCCTTTGAAGAAAAATGAGATTCTTTGGAAATATAGGGTTGTCTGAAAATCGGTGAGCAAGTGATCCAATAGTTTCTCTTGGACTGGCCGCTTTGAGCAAAGACTCTATGGACCTATTTGTTTTATTTTTATTTAAAGAGGATTGGTATAGAGTTTCTCTTGGACTGGCCGCTTTGAGCAAAGACTCTATGGACCTATTTGTTTTATTTTTATTTAAAGAGGATTGGTATAGGTAGATATAAAAGTTTTAGTCAAATCAAAGAGCATCTAACACCTCATTCTTGGCGTTTCATTTTTACAGTTTGTCTTTGAGAGCATACAACGACTAACGTATTCTTGGCTCTACAAAGACCAAATACCTTCCATGAAAAAATTAAATAAAACAGTAGCAAAGTGAATGGTAAAAGGTTTGGAAAATATCAAGAACTACGGGTAACGCAAAGACAGTCATTTGACTTTCTGAAATTTTAATCCTTGTTCGAAATTTCTTGCAAGAAAAATCCAGTCTCTCGCACTCGTAAAGTTTTCAAATTCAACAGAAAAATAGGGAATTATTATGATACAGTTTTTTTTTTACTGTCAAGGTCGTTTAAAACTATTGAAGTATCGAACAAGAAATGTATTAAATTTAAATAAGTGTTCAGGTTTCTGGTCGCTTCAATCGACTACACCAACTTCAACTTTTATTTATACGAGGCAGAGATCTGTCTCTTCTCGTGATTTCCAAGTCTCGAAAAAAGGTAAAATGAGATGCATGTACCAAATAAATAATCTCGATATTTTATAACACCTGTAAAAGTAGGTTGTAAGAAGTATCCACAATTTTCCTAAACATCCGAGTACCTACAATACAATACAGGAAAATCAAAGAAAATTCTGAAAGATAACTTTCTGAAAATGAAAATTATTTATCAACCAGTGCTTTCATATTCAAACGTATGGTAAAAGGGCAAATCTTACTCTGAGCTCAAATTTCCAATGGAAATCCCCTTGAGAAAACATTACCTAGAAGTTATACTGCATTCGTGGATGGGATAGTAAAGAAAGAGACATGGTAGGAAGTTGATCACTATAGAACGCAAGATACTTATATGATTACTATAATATTAATTGAAACTTTATTTTAAAAAGCAAGTGACCTTGGCTAGAGTGATAGGAATTTGAAAATTTTTCTTTCTTTCAATATCGAACCAGACAAACGGCACAAAAAACGCGAAAGACAGGCCAAGATCACGTCCCAAAACTTGTGCACAAATAAGGTGTATTCCAAATCAGATCAAGAATTTGAAATAGGTTCGAGTTCCAACATTCAGGATTTTGTTATATAATTCACTTTTGAATAACATGAGATTAATTTGAAAATTTTTCTTTCTTTCAATATCGAACCAGACAAACGGCACAAAAAACGCGAAAGACAGGCCAAGATCACGTCCCAAAACTGGTGCACAAATAAGGTGTATTCCAAATCAGATATAATTCACTTTTTGTTATATAATTCACTTTTGAATAACATGAGTCTGCAGATTACCTGCTGTTTACCTGGAATCATTTCCACCAAAGTTTTCTTTGGTGTTTCTTATAAAAGTTTTCTAGATGCATTTGGTTTGCATTTTGGGGACAGAATTCATTTTTACTGTGTATTTTTGAACAACAAAATACTTCTAGTCTCAAAGGCTATAACCTGTAGGAAGATTCAACTTGTCTTCGATCAAAATCCGCCCCGGGCGGGAATCGAACCCGCGGCCTAGCGCTTACAAGGCAGACGCACTACCAACTAAGCTAACTAGGCTGGCTTTGGAAAGATCATTCCCTGGATTCGGTCTGCCGGAATTGTTATAAGATCAAGCCTGAAAGGCTCTATCAAATTCCACAAATTACTAGACATTCAAAGGAGAAAACACGGAGGTATAAAAAAAAGCTTACTAACTCGCGTAAAATTTATGAAACTTGACTTGGCACACTGCCGATGCCGTGAGGTTAGATGAGTTACAACCCTATCGGTTTAGCTTTGCAGTACATAAGACAAATCTGTACTAGGCCATAATACCTACGTTACTACTCTCATGCTTACTCAAGATAATTCCAACAATCTAGAGTACCTATTTCAAACATTCTCATAATTTATGTGGAATAATTACGTAGGTATTCGTGTAGGTATCTTGTCTAAATACCTCTAAATGTCTAAAAAATACTCATGCTTACTCAAGATAATTCCAACAATCTAGAGTACCTATTTCAAACATTCTCATAATTTATGTGGAATAATTACGTAGGTATTCATAGGTATCTTGTCTAAATACCTCTAAATGTCTAAAAAATGTCACTGAACTCACCTCCCTAAAGACTAAAGGCTTCACTGTGGAGGAGTTTTTGGATGCTTCTGTGGCCAAGTGGTCAAGCAATAACTCTAGACTTGGAGGTATTTTCGGCCGGAGTGGGAATTTCATGAACAAGTTTTTTCCATTCATGAATAGGTATGATAAAGGTTAGGTCTGAAAGCACTTTACTGAAACTCTGGGATTTTTTTCTTTTTTTTATGTTCCTAAATGATATTGCAGATGTAAATCATTACACGAAAACCAGTAGCCTAAGAAATTCCATAGATTTCAAACATAAAATATATTATTTGGCTTAAACGATGTTAAAGTCACTAATCGGGGTTAAAACCACCTTGCCGTTTGGCTGGAATTTAAACCAGCCAATTGTCCTTATGACGCTAAGTTCAACTTGATAACTCAAGTTTTTATCTCCCTTTTACTAGAGCAAAGCTCCAGATCTAAGGAAGCATAATTATAGCTCAGAACTCATAACTTTTTATTCACAGTCTATTATACCTTATCTACGTAGGTTAGAGTTAAAAATAAACGAGCAAAAAAGAGCGAATTCTTTTTTCGTTGTTGTGTTTGTACAGTTCGTTATTGTTTACTATGGCGCTGGCCTGATAGGTAGTAGCAGTAGGTATGAGTTTTTCCTAACCTCACATTGAAGGATAATATCCAATAAATCAAAATCAATAAACCACCCTTATTCTTTACTGAATACGGATAACCATGATTCCATCTCTTGGTGATTTGTACAGTCCTAACTTTTAGAACTTATTATTAAGTAGAGTTTCTCAAACAAATGGCAATAAAATATCATGCCTCGAGTGGAATTCGAACCCGCGCCCTTGTCGTCACCACACTGATTCAGAACAGTATATTCTATCCCGAGGGATTTACTGGGAAACTCAATATCCATAAACAGAGAACCAGAAATCAATTGAAAGATCTTTGGAAAATTAGCCTTTTTTCGGGAACGGCACAGAAAACTGACCTTCTTTCTTAGGCCTCCTAAATTGCGTTTAAAATAAGAGGCCAGAAAAACTTGCTTGGAATGAAAAATACCTAAAGGCTATAGGTAATAATGCAATAATGCCTGTACACTGTACATAATATTTTATTTACTATGCAGTTTAGGACACTATAAAGTGGAAGGTTATCCAAACGAGAAATCTCCAGCTCCATTTCCGACAAATCACAGCACTCAGTGATCGGAACAACCTGACACTTGGAGAAAGAGGCGTGGGTGTCAAAATTATACAGTCCTTAACTACTCTGAGAGATTTAGACAAAATAATCATTGTAATCGTGAACAGGCATGGGCCAATATCTGTACCGATTTGTTGCCACTTTCCATCCCTTTGTAGAGTCTTCAAAAAGGGAATTCAGTAATTAAATCAGTAGGAGATGTCTAACTATATTCCAAAACACATTTAAGGTACGCATTTTAGACACAGCACACAAGGCAATTTATGGTAAAATGAATGAACTAAATTATTTGCAATTCATGATTTATAGATACCTAGGATCACAGCACTCAGTGATCGGAACAACCTGACACTTGGAGAAAGAGGCGTGGGTGTCAAAATTATACAGTCCTTAACTACTCTGAGAGGTTTAGACAAATCATTGTAATCGTGAACAGGCATGGGCCAATGAAACTTATTCTTGGGCCAGAATCAGTTTTTTATCCAGCAATCTTCTTATCACTGTAAAACTCATTTATCCGATAGCCAGACGTTTTGATCCTCTTTTTCGTGAAATCCGATTTCCAATATCCAGACATCTTGATGGAGCAAACTATGGCATTATTTTACAAGGAAGTGTATTTACTTCCTATTTGTGTAAATTGAAGATTGCCTCCTCCAAACAGAGGCGAAAAATAGCAGTAGGTTCGCAAATCGGTTATTAAAAGCCATATTTAATTCACAGGAAAATGTACTAATCGCCCGCGGTTTTACATCTGAACATACAAGAAGTGTTAAAAGCTATAATTACTCTTACCTACACATGTCTTGGTTATTTTGTTCTGCTGTGGCTACTTGGCACTATTTTGAGACTAACACCTATTTCTATAGAAAACGAAAAGTTTTATACAACTATACCCATTAAGCGAAAATTTGAAGGATTCCCTGAAACGGCTACTGTAATAGGAATTCCTACTAGTTTTGTACTGTATACAGGATGGACTTGAAATCAGAACCTTGGTTATTTTGTTCTGCTGTGGCTACTTGGCACTATTTTGAGACTAACACCTATTTCTATAGAAAACGAAAAGTTTTATACAACTACAACTATTAAGTCCATATAACCTAAATTTAATATTTTTTTATACCTACATCAGTTTCTGTGCCACAAAGCACCTACCTGCTTGTAGAATTAAATGACAAGTTGATCTAGTAAAATTGTAGGTAGATACCACAGTTGCCCAGGTTTTAAAAGGCTGACTGGTATCGGCTGATGGGCATTTCGCAGTTGCAGCGAGATCCTTACCTTCCTTAATGCTGGGGTTTACCAAGTTGGGTTTACACTGGAAAGGTCTGTCGCCAGTGTGCTTTCTAAAGTGCCGTGTAAGCTCATCAGATCGAGCAAACTTCCAGCCACAGCCTTTCCACTTACATTGGTATGGCTTTTCACCCGTGTGAGTCCTAAGGTGTGCTTTCAAATGGGATGATTTTGTGTAAGTTTTTCCACATCCGGGGTGGAAACAAGCGTGACTTGTAAGTTTCTTTCGTGATCCTGATCGTCTTTCACGTGTTTTCGTCTTACTCGGAGTATTTATATTGACTCTTGTATTGTTGTTGTTATTATTATTATTGACTGGTGGAACTTCAGTTCTGTTTAGTAGCAGTGGATCTGTCAACATTGGAGACATGGGCGGAGTTATCACTTTGTTCTGGTAGTTTTCAGTCGCTTCTTTACACACAACTTCATCAGCAATAATCATTTTAGTAAAACTACCATTTATTCGATTCGTGGGACTTGCTGGTGGGGACATATCGTTGATTATATTTTCATTATTTGGTACAAACGTCATGAGGGCATTATATGCGAGAGGAGAGATTTGAACACAGGACTCATCTACATTCAGATTGTTGTTATTTTCACTAGGGTACAATTGGTTTTGACTATCAAACATAACATTACTACATACGTAGAAGTTGTCATCTTCTAACTTCTTCATATTGCTGAACGAGTGTTGCTCAGCAGCGTAGTTGATCAACATATCCAGATCGACAAACTCTTCATTTTGGTTCAGCTGAGGTTCTTCTACATATTTGGCTGTTGGGAATCCATATTCTTCTTTGACTATTTGTGAGGAGGAAGAAAGCATGACTGTGGGTCCTAGGGTAGGATTACATATACTGACTGGTGATACTTGACAAGGCGCTGGAGGACCCAGGAGGAAACTTTCAAATTCCTGCCACATCTGTAAGCATGCAAATCACACAAACAAACACAGTTAAAATCTATAAAATCAAATCACTATCCAAGATATGTAATATTGTATATCAATGGACAGAGTCACCTACTTACATAATTAAAACATTTACTGTTGACTTATAGGTATCTATAAATCATGAATTGCAAATAATTTAGTTCATTTTACCATAAATTGCCTTGTGTGCTGTGTCTAAAATGCGTACCTTAAATGTGTTTTGGAATATGGTTAGACATCTCCTACTGATTTAATTACTGAATTCCCTTTTTGAAGACTCTACAAAGGGATGGAAAGTGGCAACAAATCGGTACAGATTCGTGTTAGGAATGAAGAACTACTGAGAATGCAATTCCTCCCTCCTCAGTTGAACATGGCTTGGAAACGCAAGACAGTGGAAACAGGTTTAATAGATGTGACATAATGGTAACAAAATTGTGTTGCTTGTCTTTGCTATACTAAAGAGAAGTTAAATTGAAGTTCACTGCTTGCTCTACTTTTACTATTATTATTGGTTTTGTAACGCCAAGAATAAAAAGAACCACTGTTACTGGTTGTCACATGGTTGTCATGTTTGTGTTTTGAGCTGAACTGCTAACCTATTCATATAAAATAGTTCTCACATACCTATTTCTGCAGAATTGCAGATAATGCTAAATCTCAATTGATGCCTAGATATTTCTTTGATTAATAATATAAATCTGTTTTTCTCTCTACATGAATTTCTAAATCTATTTAATTTAAATTTCAGCTACTCAATGGAATCGTAGCTAACATCACTCAGATCCTAAGCTGAGATTATTCCATCTCTTTATTCCAAAATAAAATTACGTTTGAAAAAATTAATTGCTAATTAGAAAAAAAAAACCAACAAACACAACTTTATTATAAATTCAAAAAATAATAAAAAGAAAACTAAGATCCTAAGCTGAGATTATTCCATCTCTTTATTCCAAAATAAAATTACGTTTGAAAAAATTAATTGCTAATTAGAAAAAAAAACAACAAACACAACTTTATTTTATTATAAATTCAAAAAATAATAAAAAAAGAACCGAATACAGATACCTATCTACTTGAATGTCGAATTTTAGGACTTATTCCGGGTAGCAGGTACATGGGTACAACAGATTTAAATTGTCAACTCAACTTTTTCAGTGTATTCTGAGAAGTTTCAAGGTCTTTGTAAATTTGAGGTGAACATTACAGGAACAATTCACTTGTCTTTATTTTCAAATGATGATTCCTGAATGTTCCCAACATCAAATGACGTTTTCTAAAGTTTCTTATGCACCAATCAAACTGGCTAGATCTTATCGATCATAACTATAGGTAGATGGCAAGTGCAATAAAATGGAAAGTGAAACATTTTTCTTACGTATGTAAGTTCAACTTGAGAGAACAAAGATTGGAAGAGAGAAAAAAGAAGAAAAAAAAAATGAATTCCTGGTACAAGGTCGCCATGTAAATCCCAAGTACGACTAGAGAGGGTGGAATATCATTAAGTCTTTCGCTTCTCCTCGTCCATTTTATGAGAGAAAGATTCTCCTGGTCTAATTCTGTCAGTATTTCGTGGTTATAATAAATCTACATAGGTAGAAAAGATCCTAAATTCCTAATCAAGTCCAGAAGACCTTTGTGGAAAAGGATATCTGAAGATAAGGGAAGCTTCCAGATTTGCAATCTGCAAAATTGGAGAAACACCAATGTTGAAATTACCGTTTCATGAAGGTAATTTTGTCGTGGTCGATGGTTCCCTAAAAGGCCTTAGAACTAGGGGAGACTCTACCCCTCTGCTTTCGGACACTGACGGCAAATTTCCATCTTGATTCAACGTGCTGCCTTTGGTACCTAGCAAGCAAAGGCAAAATTCAGGCCTCAGCAGCTTTATATACATTTTTTTTGAAGGCCTTAGAACTAGGGGAGACTCTACCCCTCTGCTTTCGGACACTGACGGCAAATTTCCATCTTGATTCAACGTGCTGCCTTTGGTGCCTAGCAAGCAAAGGCAAATTTCAGGCCTCAGCAGCTTTATATACATTTTTTTGGGGGGCAAGTATAAAGTATATGTATGAACATTCCTGAGTACAGAAGGTAATGTGTGATTATTTCCGAGTTCTGAGATTCTTCTCATGAGTAGGGGAGTTAAAGGATCTTACGTATGACAGAAAAATGTAACATATTACTTTCAATTAAATCAAACTTGATCTTGATTCGAGACAGTCGCAGTCCAGCTAGAGATCACAGTGTTACATAGGGGAAATGAAATTCAAACATACCTAATGCAGAAAATGTGTACCTAAGCGTTGATGTAAAAAAGACACAGTGTTACATAGGGGAAATGAAATTCAAACATACCTAATGCAGAAAATGTGTACCTAAGCGTTGATGTAAAAAAGAAAAAAAAAATGCCTCAGGGATTGTTGCAAGTTTTACATTTTTTATTATGATGCTTAATTATTGCTTGCCTTACCTATAAAATCTTACGATGTTGATCACTTGATATTATCATTTAGTACTCGCGCTCTTAATTATCCTGATAATACTATGGTAACAAGTCATTTAGCCTATAAATAAGTAGATTTTGTAGCGAAAATAGGAAAATTTGAAGGATTCCCTGAAACGGCTACTGTAATAGGAATTCCTACTAGTTTTGTACTGTATACAGGATGGACTTGAAATCAGAAGTCTGTGACATCCTGAACAGAAACTCCATCCATCACTTCTCTTCTTTGCTCTCTTTTCATTCTACCCAAAAACAAAATACACCTTGTGGGCAACACATAATTCCCCAAAATGAGGTTTTGAAAGTAGTTCTTCCTAAAAACATGTAAATAAACTATAATTTTATTATTACCTAGGCGCAAAAAAAAAAAAAAAATATGTCGTTCGCCAAAAATTAACATAATACGAGTCAATACTAGAGCATTGGTTATTCACCTGTACTTAATAGCCAAAGATCTACTTGTAGCTGTACATTTAGGTCTTTCAAATAAAGTCATTATTCCTATACAGAACATAAGTTATATTTTATACTGGGAGCAGCAACCTCCGTGGCGGAGTAGACTTGCAACGGCGTATATCCGGGGTTCAATCCCGGCAGGGTCGAAGATTTTTCGGCCCTTTGATTTCGGGTTGCACTCAAGACTGTCAGTGAGTAGTGCACTAGCGCCTGGTAAAATTAATAATTGATATACTAATTATTTAGTCCTTTCTTACTCACTTCCGGATCAGAATGGCCAATCATACACGGAACAAATTAAATACTGTAAACTAATCAACTAATATGTAGGTATGTATACTTAGGATGATTAAATCATTACTCTTCTATTCTAAGTTTTAGCTCCCACTCAGATCTGAACGAGAGCATATTGAGGAAAAGATGTAGAGAGCCCAGAAAAGGTCTAAGTAGATGAAAACTCGTATTGCCAGATCAAACCTGTTATCCAGGCCAAAGAATGATTTACTGATTATACATTGTGTTCAAAACTAATTATCATGTGTATTATTCATAACCATATTGCCTTTGAAGAAAAATGAGATTCTTTGGAAATATAGGGTTGTCTGAAAATCGGTGAGCAAGTGATCCAATAGTTTCTCTTGGACTGGCCGCTTTGAGCAAAGACTCTATGGACCTATTTGTTTTATTTTTATTTAAAGAGGATTGGTATAGGTAGATATAAAAGTTTTAGTCAAATCAAAGAGCATCTAACACCTCATTCTTGGCGTTTCATTTTTACAGTTTGTCTTTGAGAGCATACAAAGTATCTCGTAAAAACATTTACAGATTCCAACAAAAGTTCGAAAAAAAGATCTTGAAGACGTATGAATGAGGGAAGGCAGAAGAATTTCATAATGACTTGAGAGTTGATAGTGATAAACAATAACCAGGAAGAACAAAGAACCCTGTAAATCTGTCTGCTAGGAACTGGTTCAAGTTACATTATCAATATAAACCATTTACAAGAGCCTACGAAATGATACTTGATAGCCCCAGGCCAAAGTTGCAAAATTTTGTGACCTACCTAGTTCACAATGTTTTATAATGTTTATAGAAAACCAGTGCATACAACCTCTTGTCAAGTAGAGTACCTATTTACACACTCCAATACATGCACTATGCACCGGACAAAAAAAGTTTTATGTACCTAGGTACATATTTACGAACTTTAGGTTAGAGGTACAGTACTATGCAATGGTCCATACTGAATAAAATAATAGTACCTAGTATCATTTTTTTTTGTTATTTGCAGAGATTTGTTTCTTTTTTCCTCTTGTTGACATGAGCCTATCAAAAAGGGATATGGAACCCCTTCCTATACCATTACTGGAGCGTGTCCCATTCAGGTACCTTTTATCTTTTGCAGATCTTTTCTGCAAAGTTACCCTATTAGATCAACTTATGTTACAGATTACAATATTCTAATCGTAAAGGTTAATCAATTTTCTATTTCCCTCCTATGGAATCTATAGATTTTCCACTGATAGCTAAACTTTAGATACCTCTGTAATTTCGTGTCGTGGACAAACAACCCCACAGGAATCTTAAGATCTGCAGACTCAAGGTCCTTCGAATGAAATTGCTCCTGTTAATATCTCAATCTCACACATGGATAAAAAAAA
>NW_007378857.1:0-14391 GCF_000475195.1 Diaphorina citri | reverse complement strand
GGTTTATAAATTTAAACATAAAGTAATTCTCACACAATTCTAGGTAAATTCTTTGAAAACTTCTTTTTCTCATAGAAGTTATAACAGCAACCTTGATATAACAATCGAGCTTTTTATCAATGTGAGTAGCGATCAGTGGCGGCATTACAAAGAGGAAGGTATTGATAGTTATTAACTTAAGGACATGAGACAAGAATGCGTAAATTAGATAACTTTTTGCATTTCCCAGAGTGCCACTTGTAACATGCCTAAGGCATAGGTAGCACAAAGAAATTACAGGTATTAACACTATGTTCAGGTAGGCATAGAACATGATATTTTCTTACTTTTCCTCACTACTCACCATTTTCAAGGGTAAAGTTTCCGATTGTAGTTAAAAAAAAAATAGAACGCCATTTTGTAGCCAGATTATTTATTAGACACTTTTATGACGTAAACCCAGTTCCTCACTGAATACTGAAGTTAAGCGACATTGAACTGGATTGGTATTTGCCCCCAAGACTAAAAGCTATGAAAAAGTATCACACTGAAGCAAAATTTTGCTGACTAAAGCAATACCAAAGTACTAAAAGATTTTCATGAGAACAAACATTCAATACAAATCTTTTTAACACGTCCGTAACTCATGATACCCAGACTATCTACCCAGTGTACTGGCCAAATTCTCACACTACCATCTTTTCCGCGAAAACCATCTGTAATAACTTGGGCAGTAAATGACCAATATTGCTCTTCAAAATAAAGATTATACCTAGGTAACAAAAATAATAATACTGCTCATTTATGAGTAGCGATCAGTGGCGGCATTACAAAGAGGAAGGTATTGATAGTTATTAACTTAAGGACATGAGACAAGAATGCGTAAATTAGATAACTTTTTGCATTTCCCAGAGTGCCACTTGTAACATGCCTAAGGCATAGGTAGCACAAAGAAATTACAGGTATTAACACTATGTTCAGGTAGGCATAGAACATGATATTTTCTTACTTTTCCTCACTACTCACCATTTTCAAGGGTAAAGTTTCCGATTGTAGTTAAAAAAAAAATAGAACGCCATTTTGTAGCCAGATTATTTATTAGACACTTTTATGACGTAAACCCAGTTCCTCACTGAATACTGAAGTTAAGCGACATTGAACTGGACTGGTATTTGCCCCCAAGACTAAAAACTATGAAAAAGTATCACACTGAAGCAAAATTTTGCTGACTAAAGCAATACCAAAGTACCTAAAAGATTTTCATGAGAACAAACATAATACAACACTTCCTATTTTAAAACATAGGTTGATCACGCATAAGTAGAGAGGTGTTTATATTTGCAGCAAAAAGCACATCCACTACCAATGGTGGATGTGACAAAACAACAGTTGTATTTTGCTGGGTTATTAGTAAATAATATTTTGAAAGTTAAGTCTAGAAAACAATCCCAATTCTTAAGATTTCATATTTACCTAGAAGGATTGAACAGCTTGAAAGTGATACATACCTCAATACAATCTCTCAATAGCGGCAAATTTAGATCAAGTTTAAAAAGCTGATTTGTTTTCAAAATGCATGGAACTTTGGTCTTCCTCCTTCACTGAACGTTTCCAATAATCTAAGAACGAGTTGCTTTCACACTTTCAAATAATCTTTTTTCCTTTTTAATATTGAAGAAAAAAATATCTATGATTCCTTATTTACTCTCTCTATGTAAAGTACAAAATCAAGACCGGAAACTGGAAAAGATCTATTGATAATAATCTTATTAAAAAATAATTGAAATGAGAAAACTATTTTTGAGATCAATAATGCATCACAATTTGTTGTCAAGAACTGACCTACCTCTAATGAATTATTTTAAAAATGTGATAAGATCAAAAGGTATGTATAATGTATATCACACATCAATATGCATATCATAACAACATGATGAATTTATTAAATCAATAATTACTTCGGTTATAATTGCAATAAATTAGTACGGATCATAAAAAGAAAAGAAAAAGAAAAACACTGATTTAAAAGAAAATGAAATAGAAGATATTGATTTTCATTGGCAATAAATGTAAACAGATCAAATAATAAAAAAATTCACGTAACAGTTTTTGGTCTAACCAAAATATTTTAACTGACAAGGAAGTGTATAGGTACCTAACATTAATCACAAAATAGATCTTCCTGAAACTGGCCAGTTTTTCTGATTACTTTTTTAAGTAAGCAGATCTACCTACTTACTGGTTCTTAAATACAATCCTTTTGGTCAAATTTATCAAGTTGAAATATTGATAAAGTACTTACCTACCATTTAGGTACCTACTCAATTTGGTTTCTATCTTTCAATTTATTTCTTTGATAAATTTTCAGATTTATGTACCTATTCACCTTCTACTTACATACTTCTTATGTAATTTACTTATTGTTTGTTGTTAATGAATGTGGGGCTGTAAGCATTCATGCTATGATTTTAAAAATCTCATATGGTTATGTCAACTGCTCTATTCTATGCCAAGACAAGCACAAATATTTACTGTGAGCTCTGATTTATTATAGGTACCTATAGTTTGAATAAAATGCAAGTTTTGCTTCAGGCATGAGCTCTATTCTATGCCAAGACAAGCACAAATATTTACTGTGAGCTCTGATTTATTATAGGTACCTATAGTTTGAATAAAATGCAAGTTTTACTTCAGGCATGAGTACCTACCTTTGGTTAGCTGTTCTCCTCCCTGTTTATAGTCTCACAGCCAGACGCTAGTCTTCTCTCTGTTTAACGTCCCCTAGCCAGACAGAAATTTTATCTGTATTGTTTTACGTTGACTACCAGCACCTTGACATCTCACGCCTTGCTGATTAGGTCCTCGGCATTCGGCATATTAAAATTTAATGTCCCATGTCAAATTAGCAGGGTCTGAAACGTTCACGACTTTGTTTTCTAGTGAAGTGGAATGTCTGGAAAAGAAACGCCGAGTGATGGCGATTTCGGGGAGTCCGCAAACTCATTTTGATCGTCTGCGATGTAGCAAGGACCAAAAGTAAGTAACCACCTTAAATATACTTGTATACCATTGAGGTACTTATATAGAAACAAAAGGAGGATATTTTTATAGTTACGTTAAAATAAACCATTTTCATTATTATTATATGAGTTCAATCAATAATATAGGCTTCAGTGTTATCATAAGCGATATCGTATACTGTCAGATCAGGAGATTAGGAACGTGGGATAGAAGATAGTGATAACCCCGATGACAGATCGATCTATTACCTACTTATGTCATCATTCATTCATATCCCGTTTCTAACGTCATCTCATCGCGCGATTAATTAAGGACGGCGTTAAATCAATTCTCCCTACTCCCATACAAACCACATTGAGGTATAAGAACTGCCGTAATAGTTGGGTGGAACAGCTGAGTCAGAATCTCATCGTAGAATAATGGTCTCATGTCCAATCGACCTAAAGAAGTGAAATTTCTCGGGTTTGCAAAGTTATAGACACTCAGGTACCACTATTCTATTTAGTTCGATGTCTGGTCTGTAATGGTCCAACAGTCTATCGTATATGGACTTCCTTTCTAACGTTGCTGTAAACCTACGCAATGAACGTACGCAGGTAAATGTAACCTTCAGGTTTCGCAACCATCCTAAATTCCAAACATTCGCCAACCAAGTTGCTATCAATTTTTACATATGCAGGTTTAATGGGTTTATCAAAACTAGAGGTCCAATGTAATTTGTGTCGGGGCCAAGTTGGATTATCTCGGGAATGAGGTTCAAGGGGCATTTTCCTATACCCGATACCCGGGTCACTTTAGAATTGAACTTTCCAGAGATAATTTGCAGTACATTATCTAACAAGTGCATTGCTTTTTCTTATCACAGTTCAATCCGTTTCTGTCTGATTTAAAGAACCCCCTCCCCCTTTTAAAAAACTTCAAAACATGTTTGATTTCTGTGAAACAAGTTTAAATATCGACATACGTGTGAAATTCATACATTTCCTTGATGTTCAAGGAAGTGCCTCGAACAGACCAGGTCCATGTAGCTCAAAGTCTTCACACCTGAACCTTAATACCCACCTATTACAATTCTTTGATTCTAATGGTTAAAATCAAGTTAACCCAAATAAAGGGTTAAGTTAACTCATTAAATAGTCTGAAAATCTGACTATATTTGATTTCTTTTTTTTTTGAGTTGTGATGTCAGAGTCCAGCAGTCTAGTTTAACAAAAACTGTAGGTACCAAAGTCTCAACTTTTTAACCATGATAATTTGAAGTCATTAGCTCTCCAGGCCACCCTTCACAAGTTGAAAAACATGATTGTACTTGGAAAAAAAAATCTCACCTGAACCAGATAGGTATGTATTAGGCTAGACTCATTGCCAACAGGTGTAAATTGAGCGGTCACTTCATATCCTTGTTTTGACATCATCCTGGAAAATAGAAATGTTTAATTAAAATATGTAAAACTCTCATTTATTAAATCTGCAATGTCACTGTTACCACTTTCTGATCTTAGCATATTGATCACCCAAGCAAAAATAGTGATGTTCCCTCCCAGGCCCAAGCAAGATGTCTTATGGGGCCATAGGGTATAATCACATAAGGCCTATGGGCCTTATGGGGCCATACAGTATAATTATGCAAGACCTATGGGTCTTACAGGGCCATACAGTATAATTCTGTAAGACACATACATCTTACGGGGCCCAAACACCCAAACAGAAATGTTGGTGTAAGACGTATACATCTTACATGGCAATCAAAGTGTTAAGTCAGCCACTGATCTAAATAACTTTTCGTAGAACCAGAGGTAGGTATAAGGGTTTAATATCTTACAACCTAAGGTCTTCTTGTGATGGGGATTTTACCCACTACAGTCAAACCTCTCTAAGTGGAAAACCTGGATAACTGGGGGAAAAAAAAAATATGGCCCCTTCATTTTTTACTCAAAAACCTGTTTAAGTGGGAAAATCAAGCCTCTATAAGTAAGTAGGAATGACTTTTTCTAGATACTTGGTCCGGAGCCTCTGTATGTGGGAGAGGTTGCCATTTTCCTAGGTCCGGACCCTTCTGTGGACCTCTGTGAGAATTTGTAGGAAAGCATAGTATCTTAATGACATATTCCTCTTCCTCCAAACCAGTGTTCACATTTACCTCTATAAGTGGGATTAGGAAAATGGAAACCTCTCTAAGTGGGACACTTTTTAACTGGGAAACCTGGATGAGTGGGAAAAAATTGTCGGTCCCTTGGATTCCCACTTAGACAGGTTTGACTGTATTTGGCAACAAGCTACCCACCTCCTCAATTTAATCTAACCCAGCCAGAGCAGAGCCGGGAACCCACCAGCATGTGATTCCCCTAGAAATCTTCTCCCTTTTTGTCTGCCAAATGTCCAAGTGAATCACCTACAGAAAGAACTTTCCGTGTTTTGCAACTTGATGTGTTTGATATCAAAGTCTCTGACACCAGTCCTTTATGTGTTAACAACAATGTATCAATCTTTCATATTTACATACCTGTTGTCAAGTAATATTTGTGCCATATTTCTTGTACCATATTCCTCTCAACTTTTTTTTATTGTTTGTACCATTCAATATCAGATGTCAGTTCCAATATCCTTTATCATCTCGACAACTTGCTCGTGAGCACAAAGGTAGCTCTAAAAGCATCTCTCTCAGTGAACAACTTTAAAAACTGGATGGATGATTACACCTGAGAAACTTTTATTATTGTTTTCAATAGTTTAAATATTATTGAAGAGGGATGTAGGAAGTAGAAACAGACACTTTAATAGTTTCAATTTTCAAACTTTCTCTTTCAGTTTCACCCATCTGACACTTGTATGATTTTATAATTTAAAAAAATCGCGCCATTCGCTTGGAGGGATGGTCGAAAAAATAAACAAACAATTTTAATAATAATAATCATGTAGTGATAATAGTAGTAAGAATAATAACCATACAGTAGTAGTAGTCATGTTAGTAATAACCATGATAAAAGTGGGTTATAAAAAATAAAATTTTGCCACATTTTGGGAACTGTTTGTTTCCGAAAAAATCCAATGTGGCAACAATGGTGAACGAGTGTCCAAGTGAATGAATGGGTACCACTCAAGTCATGGCCATGTTCATTCACTTCAAATTTTTAACAGTTCTCGTTTCCTACTACTAGAGACAACTTCCTTTTGGTCAGTGAACTCAGTGAGGTGCTGATTTACTGATAAGTTCGAAA
This sequence comes from Diaphorina citri, assembly GCF_000475195.1. Lineage (NCBI taxonomy): Eukaryota > Metazoa > Arthropoda > Insecta > Hemiptera > Psyllidae > Diaphorina > Diaphorina citri. The sequence goes on along the minus strand of NW_007378857.1, from coordinate 8,173 downwards.
AGTGGATTTTATTACCTACATACCTACCTTCTCCTGTAGGTCATAGGAAATAGACAAATTTAACATCCAAGGAAGGTCAAACATCTTCAACTTTCAAGCCATTCCGCACAAGTAAGTAAGAAAAACATTCTTATGTAATTTGTTTAGAAATCTATTGATTTTCTTGTTCACCCTTTGAATGAAGTTCATTTATCTCCTTATCAGTGGAAGGGGAATCTTAAAAATGTGTAACCGACCAAGAAATCAAATTCAAAAACTTACAATAGCACATTGGTACTATTGAAAGTTATTGGTTTATGAGGTAAAATTGTAAAATGCATGCTTTTATTACATAAAAAATAGGATATTGTAATGCCATCCATAAGTAGATCAAGTTTCAAGTCAATCGGCTAAGTAAAAAACCATGTAAAAAACAGATTTCAAGCTATTTTAAAGCAAGTGAAACAGAACCAGCATGATTCTATGTCTATAAAATAGATTTATTCCATTAAACTACCTGAGAGTTCTTATTCACCTAGAGATGTTCTTATGAATATTGGAAAGTTAAATCTTCAAGGCTCTTCTTTACATAATTTACAACCACTACCACTGACCAGGGAGGCAAATAAGTCCAAATTAATTCTATGTCATCAGTAGAAGATTCTTCTTTCATGTTACCATTGCTAGGGGCTGTGATACCTTGGTATCGCCCCTGTACTGCCATTAGGTGACCATGCCATATGCCCCGGCATTGAATATTCAAGGTGTTCATTCCCACTTCAATGTCACTCGGTTTTGCCAACACAAAAATTGAAGGAGGAAAAAAATGTACCTTGATGACGATACAGTTTTCCCCTTTTACTTAAGGTATTGATTTTGCTACTACTATTTTAGAAATACATTTAGAGGTATTTTTTGTCCGAATCTAATGAATCCATCGAATCCAGATTCATTTAAATAAATAAATAAATTAAAAAAAAATGAAAATCCGAATCCAAATAATAATAATAATAAAAAAAAATGAAAATCTCGGGGACTGGATTTGTTTGGTCCACAGTGGTAGAAGCTAAATACCCTTATGGGGTGGTACGTTATGAGTAGGTACTATATTCAAGTAAGTCGATACAGGCACTCGGTGGTTGGTACTACCTCTGCACGTGTAAATGGAGAGAGAGAAAAAAAAAATCATTTCACGACTTTGGCTTGGATAGCTTGAGGTATCATAGAATTAGCAATATTTTCTTTCAGTCCAATATACACCGTGAGTTATCTGATACTCTAAATTAGCTCTACTTCTAGGAAAAATAATAGAAAGTAATAAATTCAATATTGTTTACGGGAAGTGCTTATTGAAATTATTGTTTATTGGTAATAGGAAAAGTACTTATGTCAGATTTGTGGAGAAGTACATTACCGTGTATGTACACAATGTGCAGTGTAGGCGTACATATTGTACATAAGGGTACATTATACAAGGTGGAGTGCTTGTTGTCTGGCTCTAGACCAGCCGTATTCAACTTATTTTTTCTGCGGGCCACATTTGAGTGCCACACTTTAAGGGCCGCGGCTTAAAAAATACATCGGAACAAGTAGGCACCGTCGAGTGTGGTTTTAAATGAATTGCTGCCAATGACCGCACCGAAAAGCTTGCGGACCAGAAATTTTTCTACTCTAGACGGTTTTTATATTTAAAAGATGTCTAATCCAACTGTGATTTAACATGTATGAAATTAACATGTAAATGCAGTTTCTTTGTGCTATTATGTCACAACTTTGGTGCTCACTGCAGCATTGTAGGATTTTCCCAATATCTCAATAATCCTAAAATCCAATGTTTACCTACCATGCTGGCACCGGTCGCTATGCGCATTTATATGCCATAGCTACTCATTTTCCTCCACAACTTTGGTGCTCACTGCAGCATTGTAGGATTTTTCCAATATCTCAATAATCCTAAAATCCAATGTTTACCTACCATGCTGGCACCGGTCGCTATGCGCATTTATATGTCATAGCTACTCATTTTCCTCACGAGGCTGAGTGGGCCCCGCAACAGCCAGTCACGGAATCAATCATTTGCATGATACAAATTTCTTGACCCCGCCTAGCTCTAGCCATGTTAAATTGGCTGGCTCGTCCTGAACCGCAGTCAACCATCGTGAGGACTTGTGCTTGGTCTTTAAAAGTAGAGAGAACCCTTTGAGGAACTGCCAGCTTGCTAGGCTGGTTAGGGTTAGCTGTTCTATCTGATTATTTTTATCTGATTTCAATTGTTAGCTGTTCTCCTCCCTGTTTATAGTCTCACAGCCAGACGCTAGTCTTCTCTCTGTTTAACGTCCCCTAGCCATACAGAAATTTTATCTGTATTGTTTTACGTTGACTACCAGCACCTTGACATCTCACGTCTTGCTGATTAGGTCCTCGGCATTCGGCATATTAAAATTTAATGTCCCATGTCAAATTAGCAGGATCTGAAACGTTCACGACTTTGTTTTCTAGTGAAGTGGAATGTCTGGAAAAGAAACGCCGAGTGATGGCGATTTCGGGGAGTCCGCAAACTCAATTTGATCGTCTGCGATGTAGCAAAGACCAAAAGCAAGTACCCACCTTAAATATACTTGTATATGAGTACTTGAATCAATATTATAGGCTTCAGTGGTATCATAAGCGATATCGTATACTGTCAGATCAGGAGATTAGGAACGTGGGATAGAAGATAGTGATAACCCCGATGACAGATCAATCTATTACCTACTTATGTCATCATTCATTCATATCCCGTTTCTAACGTCATCTCATCGCGCGATGAATTAAGGACGGCGTTAAATCAATTCTCCCTACTCCCACACAAACCACATTGAGGTATAAGAACTGCCGTAATAGTTGGGTGGAACAGCTGAGTCAGAATCTCATCGTAGAATAATGGTCTCATGTCCAATCGACCTAAAGAAGTGAAATTTCTCGGGTTTGCAAAGTTATAGACACTCAGGTACCACTATTCTATTTAGTTCGATGTCTGGTCTGTAATGGTCCAACAGTCTATCGTATATGGACTTCCTTTCTAACGTTGCTGTAAACCTACGCAATGAACGTACGCAGGTAAATGTAACCTTCAGGTTTCGCAACCATCCTAAATTCCAAACATTCGCCAACCAAGTTGCTATCAATTTTTACATATGCAGGTTTAATGGGTTTATCAAAACTAGAGGTCCAATGTAATTTGTGTCGGGGCCAAGTTGGATTATCTCGGGAATGAGGTTCAAGGGGCATTTTCCTATACCCGATACCCGGGTCACTTTAGAATTGAACTTTCCAGAGATAATTTGCAGTACATTATCTAACAAGTGCATTGCTTTTTCTTATCACAGTTCAATCCGTTTCTGTCTGATTTAAAGAACCCCCTCCCCCTTTTAAAAAACTTCAAAACATGTTTGATTTCTGTGAAACAAGTTTAAATATCGACATACGTGTGAAATTCATACATTTCCTTGACTTTTCTTATCACAGTTCAATCCGTTTCTGTCTGATTTAAAGAAACCCCCTTCCCCTTTTAAAAAACTTCAAAACATGTTTGATTTCTGTGAAACAAGTTTAAATATCGACATACGTGTGAAATTCATACATTTCCTTGATGTTCAAGGAAGTGCCTCGAACAGACCAGGTCCATGTAGCTCAAAGTCTTCACACCTGAACCTTAATACCCACCTATTACAATTCTTTGATTCTAATGGTTAAAATCAAGTTAACCCAAATAAAGGGTTAAGTTAACTCATTAAATAGTCTGAAAATCTGACTATATTTGAGTTGGTCTGTTCATCCCATGATGCTCTTATGAATGAACTTATTGTTAGGGTCAGATTGGCCAAATTGTCTCTGTTGTAATAGTTTTCTTTGATTCTAATGGTTAATATCAAGTTAACCCAAAGAAAGGGTTAAGTTAACTCATTAAATAGTCTGAAAATCTGACTATGTTTGAGTTGGTCTGTTCATCCCATGATGCTCTTATGAATGAACTTATTGTTAGGGTCAGATTGGCCAAATTGTCTCTGTTGTAATAGTAATGTGCCAAATAACCTTCTAATCAATATGCTACTTTGTTTACCATGTGCGTCGTACCTTAAATGAAAGTAATTCTATAGGACACTGAAGGCACAAACAAATACACTTTTGGTAGTTAGAGGAAGTATTCTGAGTTACGAATCATACATATTGACAATATTATTGACGTAAGTCATATGCACGTGATATTTGTTGACGTTTATCCAGGGGGTTTTAGAATGCTTCGCGTTTCATGCATTCAGAAACTGTTGAAGAGGAAGTATTCTGATTTACGAATCATACTTATTGACAATATTACTGACGTAAGTCATATGCACGTGATATTTGTTGACGTTTATCCAGGGGGTTTTAGAATGCTTCGCGTTTCATGCATTCAGAAACTGTTGGAATAATGGACAAGTGTATGTACCATGTAATCTCGTGTACTAATTACCTTTTTGGCTACTAAACTTGGCGGGGGATTTTCTTTCAATATTTTATTTTGTTTTAGATAAGGTAAATTTGTCAATTGTCAATGAATCTTAATGAGAGTAATTATTCAACGACCCACCGCTGTGTACCATGTAATCTCGTGTACTAATTACCTTTTTGGCTACTAAACTTGGCGGGGGATTTTTTTCAATATTTTATTTTGTTTTAGATAAGGTAAATTTGTCAATTGTCAATGAATCTTAATGAGAGTAATTATTCAACGACCCACCGCTCGTCATTATGATAAGGAAATGATGTGAAACCAAGCAGTGTATTGTTACGATACTCGTAGCTACCTCCGACTTACGTACACACCGTGTAATAGTCATTACTCATTAAGTACTGTTTGGCAAGTGGCAATTACACAAGTCAGTTAGGTTTGTGCAGTTGACAAATGAGTTGGCGTGAAGAGTATAACAGCGGGAAATATTTTCTTCCTGTGACTGGTTAGATAGATTTTCAACTGACTTTTGAGAATAACACTGATTTTTTTTTGTAAGTTTATTACAATGATAATTAAGTTAAAAGTCCTGTAGCCAATTCTGTGCTTGTGGTGATAGATTCTAGCATTAATGATACATCCCTAGGGGGTAGATATTTATGCCGTTCGGGGGCACTTTATCTTCTAAAGAACTCGAGTACTGAAGCCGGTTCTAATTCTGCAGAATGAAATGGATACGACGATGCGAGGTACGCTTTTTTTCTTCTTCTTTTAACATTTTACAGAATTAATTTATTTTTACCGCTTTCTGGTTCGTTATCACGCCGAATATTTCTCTGATTTCAGATATTCTTGTCAACTTTTCACGCTCAATCTCTCGCAACAATGCCGTGCCCATTCCTCAGCTTAGTTCTGTTCAGTACAAAATCCCCAGAGGTGGCAGAAAATGCCTTGGGTATTAACCTTGCTCAGTGATTCCCTTCCTTACAAATTACACTAGACATGATTAAACGTTTGGCCTTTCGATCTTGATCCAATTAGGAAATCTCAAAATATGTGTCTAGGTGCCTTTTCTAGATAACTCTGTAGAACCACGTAGATACCTTTTCTTATGAATATACATTATTTAGGTATTCAGAAGTTCTATATTCTGTCGAGCTCATGTTTAACCTATTGATGTCTACTTGACCTAATTTATTGTATGTATATTAGATATTGACTATGCCTTTATTTGGCGATAAGAGGCCTACCCACTCGAGATGCATAAATTAATACATAATGGTGTTAAAATGATTTTTTCTCGTAAACAAGTCACTAATTTAGGTATACATAGACCCACCTTGAGGCTTAGGTGTAGGGCTGTAGGGACAAACAGCCCTAAAAGATGAGTTAGAGTTAAAATTATAGGGTTCAATTCCCGGTAGAATCGATGTTTTTTTTTTTTTTTTTTTTTTCTAAAATGATTTTTTCTCGTAAACAAGTCACTAATACAGGTATAGACCCACCTTGAGGCTTAGGTGTAGGGCTGTAGGGACAAACAGTCCTAAAAGATGAGTTAAAGTTAAAATTATAGGGTTCAATTCCCGGTAGAATCGATGTTTTTTTTTTTTTTTTTTTTTTTTTTTTTTTTTTTTTTAAAAAAACCGGGAAAGGGGTGTAGTAATGACACTTCGTGAAAACGTGCCAGTCATGCCAATACAGGAAATCGAATTGGGAAAGTGGAACTATCTTCTCATTTACTCTGGCCATAGTAGCTAGGTTTTTTCTGTTTCCTTGAATTTTCCATTTTCTTCAGTAACTACTAAGTAGGTTCTAGTATGGTTCAATCTATGGTCCATGGAAATTCAAAAATCACTATGTACTTAACATGAAAAATTAACCACTACAGTAACATGGGAGGTATATCAGAGAATATTCCCGTCCCTATTTCTATGTCGAAGTCACAAAAGATCTAATCAGGTCGCAGTGACATGGGGCGTTTATTATAGCCGATGGTCCTACCTATACCATTACCGATCTTTATTTTAGATCTTTTTTTTTTTTTGCAAACTACTGTGGTACCCTTGAAGGATTACTTTGAATATTTCAGGAGGTCTGCAATGAATATCGTTTCACCCTGTATAACAACGTTTTCCCAATGTTTCAGAACCGTTCCCGTACGAGGATTTCTTTCACGAGCAGATTATGAAGAAGAAACGTGACCACTCATACAGGGTGTTCAAAAAGGTGAACCGGTTAGCTACCAATTTCCCGGCTGCCTACGAGTATACCGACTCTGAGAAAGAGGTGACCGTGTACTGCTCTAATGATTATCTGGGCATGTCGTGTCATCCTAAGGTGAAATCTGCTGTGAGGTAAGTTAAGCCAGGCTGTACTTTCCTTTCGGAAGTACTTACACTCGTATTCGTGAGGTCATGCTATGACTTGGACTCGAACCACCAACCTCCAGATCTGAATTCCTCCACTAAATAATTGAAGTCGTCAGTAAAATGAGCTGTACTTTCCTTTCGGAAGTACTTACACTCGTACTCGTGAGGTCATGCTATGACTTGGACTCGAACCACCAACCTCCAGATCTGAATTCCTCCACTAAATAATTGAAGTCGTCAGTAAAATGGTTTCTTCGAATTAAATTGATCCCAAGGGCAAGGTAGACCCTTGCCAAATGGATTGTGCCTGAAAACATGTGATATTGTGTTCTAATCCACTCGACCCCAATATCAAAAGATTCTCATATTCAACTATTTTTCAGGGAGGCCCTGGAGAAGTTTGGAACAGGAGCCGGAGGTACCCGAAATATTTCCGGGAACTCTCTGTTCCACGAAAAGCTGGAAGAAGATGTTGCCAGACTTCATCAGAAAGAGGCGGGCCTTGTGTTTACGTCATGCTATGTTGCCAACGATTCTACGCTGTTTACGCTGGGCAAAATGATTCCTTATTTTACAGAATTAATTTATTTTTACCGCTTTCTAGTTTGTTATCACGCCGAATATTTCTCTGATTTCAGATATTCTTGTCAACTTTTCACGCTCAATCTCTCGCAACAATGCCGTGCCCATTCCTCACTCGCCTGTCAAATTCCTATGTTCGAAATTATGGATCTTCCTTGGCGAAAATGCACGGTCAGCATTGCCCGGTCATGTCGCGAATGATTGGGACCACAGTTCCTTCTGACAACACTGCCGACCGAAAAGTCGAAACTCAAGTTACCAGCAACGCAACTGTGAAGAAATGTCCATTCCTTGCCGAACAGGCAAATACCACTGACATCATCAAGGAGGCGAGCAAGGAATTGCAGGAGGACATGATCGATTTGACGCCTAAATCCAGTAAGTGAACACTAGTTCTGTTATAAGTAATTTTTCTTGTGGAGCTTAAGTAATTCTTACACCCTATTTTATAAATACTTATTTGATATTTTTACGGCTCACAAGCTGAATAGTAATGATGGGTTTCACCAACAACGTAATCGGAAATGTCCCATTTGAATAATTAAATCACCAATCAGTGGGATCTCCAATTAAGTCATTGCTTAAACCCACCATAGGAGTCGATGAAAATCCCAAACCTGTTAAAAAATCCCATCCTCGATCGATTTTGTTTCTCTGTTTACACAAGGTAGGCACATCCTGTCAATATTGAAATATATTCAGTAACATGAGAATCGTGCAAATTCCCAGCGCTAGGCATTAACGATGCCTCTAGTAGAAACGTGTAGTAATG
>NW_007378856.1:79437-81549 GCF_000475195.1 Diaphorina citri | reverse complement strand
GTTTTTTTTTTTTTTTTTTTTTTTTTTTTTTTTTTTTAATGGAGGATTATACTCTAATACTTGTCGACCTCAAAGTAAGTAGGTACCTATGGTCTCGCCCAAGGCAGTGTGATGGCACTGTATAATATATACACCAACGACCAGCCTATACCAGAGAATACACGAGCCTTCATATTCGCCGATGACATAGCACTAGTAACCCAAGCGGAAACATTTGTCGAAGTGAAGACAATCCTAACGGAATCCTTAAACACAATGACAACATACTATGAAGCAAACTACCTTCAACCAAATCCAGGGAAAACTCAAGTGTGCTCATTCCACCTATGAAACCGAGAAGCAGACAGAAAACTCATTATCGAATGGTGCGGAAAAACGCTGGAACACTGTCCTACACCTAAATATCTCGGGGTAGCCTTGGATCGGACGTTGTCTATCAAGCACCATTGTACAAAACTGAAAGGCAAGTTAACACCAAGGAATAACATACTCCGCAAGCTGATCAATCAAAAATGGGGCCCACAACCATCAACCTTAAGAACCTCAGCCTTGGCACTTATGTGTGTCAGCAGCTGAATATGCTGCACCAGTATGGGTGGCTTCGGCGCATGTCAGGCAGGTGAATGTGTCTATCAATGAAACGGCGAGAATCCTTAGTGGATGTTTGAGACCCACACCCATCTCCAAGCTATATCCCCTCATAGGTATCACTCCACCCGATGTCAGAAGAAAGGTTGCTAGAGATGTGGAAAGAAAGAAACAAGAAGACCCTCGTCATCCACTTCATAACCACCGACCCCAAACACGACGACTCAAATCAAGGAAAAGCTTTCTAGCTAGGTCACATCATCTCCACGAACTGCCAGAAAGAACTCGCCTTGCAAAATGAAAAGAGGTTCTCCCTCTACATCAAGAACCTAGACAAGAGCTCTCCCCTAGTAGTAATTTTACCTTACCCAGTATGGAGAACTCTTAACCGTCTGCGAGTTGGAGTATCCAGATGTAAGACTAACCTGGAAAAATGGGGATTATTACCCACTGATGTAAATACTCAGTGTGACTGTGGCGCACTGCAAGGTCCCGCCCATTTACTTGTCTGCCCTCTGTTGGAGAGTCCCTGCACCGAGCAAGATTTAGTTATTGCAAATGACACGGCCATACAGACAGCTATATACTGGATGGACAAGATTTGATATACACAAGGAATCTGGACACGGAAAGTAGTACCTACTTACCTACCTACCTAATAACCTGCTCAGTATGAAATGGGGAAGAAAAGTTTTTTTAAAAAGTTCTATATCTATAAGCTACCTAGATACGTACTTACTCAAAAAGTTTTTTCCCAGGTAGGTATTTATGAATATTTCATGATTAGGTCTCTCTCTCTCTCTTATTCTCTTTTTCATAAACTTTTTTCTCTCTCTCTCTCTCTCTCTTGTTATTATTCTTTTTTGTCAAAGAATAAAGAAGGGGACAACGAAGAGAAGAAAAATACAATATCATCTCTCTCTCTCTCGCTCCCTCCATCTCTCTCTCTCTAATATTGAATCGCCAGTACAAGTTTAGTATAGCTATAGTTCTGGGAAAAATCCATAGTCTGAAGAGTGTTGTAATAGATTAGATTGCTTGCTGTGGAAGAGAAACAGAGATAGGGAATACCTAGGTCTTCCTTGAAGAGTGTGAGAGATAAGAGAGAGAGAGAGAGAGAGAGAGAGAGAGAGATAAGGAAAGAGAGTGAGAGAGAGAGAGAGAGAAAGAGATAAGGAAAGAAAGAAAGAAAGAGAGAGAGAAAAAATTAAGCTCCTTATTTATTGTTTCTCGTACATTGTAAATGCATTCCTTCTTTTTCTCTCAGCCAGCCTAGTTAGCTTAGTTGGTAGTGCGTCTGCCTTGTAAGCGCTAGGCCGCGGGTTCGATTCCCGCCCGGGGCGGATTTTATCCTGATGGGATAATGTTCGTTCTCGGAAACGGCTGGCTTTCTCCTATCCTGTCTTCCTTCTCTCCTCGATTTCGGGACGATAAGACCATAGCAGTTAAAGTTCCCTCTGTCAAACCTCTTAAAAAAAAAAAAAAAAAAAAAAAAAAAAAAAAAAAAAAAAAAAAACAAAAAAA
>NW_007378856.1:66864-78216 GCF_000475195.1 Diaphorina citri | reverse complement strand
CAACAACAACAACAACAACAACAACAACAACAACAACAACAACAACAACAACAACAACAACAACAACAACACCCAACACCCAACACCCAACACCCAACACCAACAACAACAACAACACCCAACACCCAACACCCAACACCAACAACAAACAACACCCAGGTATTGCACATGGCCCAGAAATGAACGTCAGTAAGGAATGAAACATAAATCCTCGTTTTGATTTATACCTACCTACCTTCCTATGTACCTATGTACAACATCTCAGAGCAAGTTTTAAGAATTATTGAGCTTATGTGAGTTCAATATATCAAAGTTTATTCTTAGCTTGTGGGTACCTACTTTCAGAGCTTTAGATAAAAACCAGCTAAGTTCAACGATGCCTGGGAAACATCACTATTGTGGATGGTGTTTGTTAAATACTTACAGGGTTCTACTATGTGGATATTTTGGATGGCTAAATCGTCCATTTAAATAAATTTTCTTTCTCACGGAAAACAAATAATTTTCTTTATATTTCTCCAGTAGGTACCTACCTATATGTTAAAAAGGAAGTTGGAAGTAACCTGGAACTTCCAAGTCATCTTGATGAAGATAGAGACGCTCTCGGTACAGATTCTCCTACGTGCTCAAGTATCCTAAAACCAAGTACCTATATAGGTCTTCCTAAACAGCCCTTGATAAAGGTAATGGAAGTGGTAATTTCTTGAAGTGGGTAATAATAATCCATATAATCCATGTTGGTATTGGTCATAAAGAGAAAGTCTAGGAGGGTGTGACCTGTGACATAATTATTCTCTCACAATTCTTCCCCCTCATTTCCACAGAATGAATATTGTATAACGCCTGAGAAAACCCTCGTATTTTGGTCACCATAAATCAGACATCTTATCTGATGTTGAACAGGAGATAAAGACGTAGAATTCCTTTCTTGTGTCGAGACATAAATTTATATTATTCTTCAACTTCAAAGATGTTTCTTCCCATAGGCGATGCTTTTAGTCTAATGAACAAAAACAAAAGCAAAACCTTAGAAGAAATAAACAAAAAAAGAAAAAAAAAAAAAAAAAAAAAATAGTAAAAGAAACTTCCACTTTTTTACTTTTTTGATCTTGGAGAACGAAAAGAAAGCAGAATCTTGAGAAGATGTGTGTTTCACATTTCGAGAGAGAAAACTTGTTTTTCAGAATGTCCTTCCGCTATCTTTATGACTTTCACCATTAAAGAAAATCAACTCGTACGTATTACAGTAACAAGTTATAGGTATACAAAATATAGGTACAAAGGTATAATAAGTAGGTACCTACCTAGTTATTACTTAATCTTAATATCCTTGATCCTAATGTATCTACTTTACTTACTTATCCGTGGCTAAGGCCTTGTCGACCATATGCCTGCTCCACACTATGCCTCCATTACGCTCGGTCTTGAGCATACTCCTGCCAGGATTCAGGATCTACACCCATCTCCTGGGATTTATCCATGTCCATAATATTAGCTATGTGTATAAATTTACACAATACCTACTCTCGGTACAAATTCTAAAAAAAAAATTCATCAGGACAAGATTGAAGCTTTTATAAATGTCCGCCTCGAAAGAACGCTATGAAATTTTCATGTCGCTCCTGGGAGTCGAACCTCATTCCCTGGATGACGAGTCCACCGTTCTACCTCTGAAGTAGAAGAGGAATATCAAGTAAGCTTTAATGCATCCAAAGCGATTTTCTTGTTTTCCCTGACTGTGGTAATAAATTTGTCATTTTACTAATTTTCCGCTTTTAGGGAATTTAGGGGAAGCACGGAAAAGTAAATGAAGAAAGGAATAAGGAGCTGAAGACCAAACTTTTCCAATTTTCAATTTGGAAGAAAAAACTTTACTATAGGTTGGTAGGTAATGTTGGTATACATAGAAACGTTAGATAGGTACTTACCATGTCTACCATTTTCATGTTCTGAATAAACAAATTCATTTATGAATCAAATAAAATGGCGAGTTAAAAAAAAAAAAGTTTTGCTACGCCTAAGTACGTTTCTTCCACCTAATTTTTCTTCTTCTCCTCCTCCTCATATTGCCTAAGACGAATTTTTGTAACTATATATAGGTAGGTACCTATGAGTCAGATTTTCAATTTAGATAACCCCAAGCCCCGAGTACAGTAACATTTTCTCTGTAGTCTGTATAGAAATCCGTACATTTTCTGTACTTACACAGTTTTCAGTACGGTTCGGTTTTCCTAACTTGAAATTGCACCTTCGCACCCAAATTTGTAAAATATCGGGCGTGGGGTGTTGCCAGATGAACACACACACACACATGGTCTCTCTCACTCTCCCTCTCTCCCCTTCCTATTTCTCTCTCTCTCTCTCGCATTATTTCTGTTTCGCTTCTATTTCCTTTCAATATTTGCTTTCCTACATCTAGTACATCTTATTCCCTGCGACATCGACATATGAAGGATATCCTCTCTCTATTTCTAAATTGAATCCTGTTTCAGAACTAGATACTCAGGGTACAATCGCATAGCTAAAATCGTCTATCTCACACACACACGCACACACACACACACACACACACACACATGGTCTCTTTCTCTCTCGCATTATTTCTGTTTCGCTTCTATTTCCTTCCAATATTTGCTTTCCTACATCTTAATATCTTATTCCCTGCGACATCGACACAAACATGAAGGATATCCTCTCTCTATTTCTAAATTGAATTCCGGTAACATCCTGTTTCAGAACTAGATACTCTGGGTACAATCGTATAGCTGAAATCGTCTGTCACTCTTTCCTAATCCTAGTGGGTCAGTGAACTGAAGAACTGTCTCGAAAAAATGGAAACTACCCTTTTTTTTGCTGTAACTGTAACTGCTGAGGTCTCTATAATCGTCCCGAAAGCCACAAGAGAGAAGGAAGACAAGATATAGGATGAAGCCAGAGCCAGCCTTATCCGTTCTGGATAAAAACCGCCCCATGCCGGATTCGAACCTGAAATAATGGTGCACGCTTAATTTTTATGATAAATTCGTATTTTTTTTTTTTATTTGAAAGATAAGAACAAGCAATTTAGTAGTATAGACATTCCATGAGTGATGGTCATTAGGTGTGGAACACAACGCTAGACAAATGACGGCCTTCATTTTGAATACAGACGTCTAACCTTTCTTTGAAATTGGTTATCACTCTTTCCAACATTGCCCGGGGTATATCATAGATTTCTTGTCTAATAGCGTTCTTCAATTCATCTAAGTTTCTTGGTTTATGGATATACACTTTATTTTTCAAGTACCCCCACAAAAAAAAGTCACAAGCACTCAGATCCGGTGAGCAGGGTGGCCAATCGAAATCTCCTCTTTTGGATATAACCTTTCCAGGAAACAGCCTCTTAACTTGAGCAATGGATTCGTTTGATGTGTGACAGGTTGCTCCATCTTGTTGGAAGTACAGTTGGCAACGACTGAGACCACGGCGGCGAAGTTCTGGAACAAGAAACTCCCTAAGCATTCTTTGGTAGCGTTCGGCATTCACAGTGACTGTTCTTCCATCTTCTTCAAAAAAATAGGGTCCAATTACACGTGATTTTGATACTGCAGCCCACACTGTAACTTTCTCCGAGTGCAAAGGTCGTTCGTGTAGCTGTCTGGGGTTGTCCTGCGCCCAATAGCGAAAGTTTTGCTTGTTGACTGTCCCATTCAGATGAAAATGTGCCTCGTCAGACATCAAGAGGTGGATATCTGGTTCTTCCTCCATTATCTCCTTCATAGTGTTGCAGAATAGGATTCTGCGCATGATATCTTGCGGTTTTAGCATTTGAACAACAGCTATTTTGTAGGGATGGAAGTTTAAATCATGTAGGATGCGTCTGAGAGAAGTCGCGGACAGGCCAAGAGCTGGAGCATGTTGTCTTGCAGATCGCCGGGGACTCTGTAGAATAGCTTCGCGCACAAACTCAATGTTCTCATGTGTTCTGACAGTCCTCAAACTACCACCTGGTCTCCTTAATACGTTTTCTTCCTCATCTGTTGGTAATTTCCATTATCCCTTTGAATATTCTGCCCATATTATTCATACCTTATACCTACCTACTTGCTTAGTGACTTACCAACATCCTACATACCTTTTAAACTTAGTTATTAGGTACGTATACAAAGTACAGAATGTCTAGGTACAAAGTCCATTACCTATACGTACAGTTCAAAGTTTTCAATAGTCTTCAGGACTTCTAAATTTGAAGTTACCTACACATTAAGAAATATCTATCTACCTATAGGTATATAAGCACAAACCTACCAAAGAATAAACTTTGGTGATAAATAACTCGAGACACAGTTCATTTCGGGGTATACTTATTCAGCCCTTATCTGAATTATTTTTGCCCGACTGCATTAACTTACATACACGCTTTAAAAATTTTTCACTTTTGTGACATTTTTTTCCGTACAAAAGTTTCTTTCTTTTTCTGGTACACCTATTTCTTACCAGTCAGATTTTCAATTTAGATAACCCCAAGCCCCGAGCACAGTAACATTTTCTCTGTAGTCTGTATAGAAATCCGTACATTTCCTGTACTTACACAGTTTTCAGTACGGTTCGGTTTTCCTAACTTGAAATTGCACCTTTGCACCCAAATTTATAAAATATCGGGCGTGGGGTGTTGCCAGATGAACACACACACACACATGGTCTCTCTCACTCTCCCTCTCTCCCCTTCCTATTTCTCTCTCTCTCTCTCGCATTATTTCTGTTTCGCTTCTATTTCCTTTCAATATTTGCTTTCCTACATCTAGTACATCTTATTCCCTGCGACATCGACATATGAAGGATATCCTCTCTCTATTTCTAAATTGAATCCTGTTTCAGAACTAGATACTCAGGGTACAATCGCATAGCTAAAATCGTCTATCTTAATCCTAGTGGGTCAGTGAACTGAAGAACTGTCTCGAAAAAATGGAAACTACCCTTTTTTTTGCTGTAACTGTAACTGCTGAGGTCTCTATAATCGTCCCGAAAGCCACAAGAGAGAAGGAAGACAAGATATAGGATGAAGCCAGAGCCAGCCTTATCCGTTCTGGATAAAAACCGCCCCATGCCGGATTCGAACCTGTGACCTAGCGCTTACAAAACCACTTGGGTCAAAAAATTTAACTTTTAGCAAAAAAAAAAAAAAAAAAAAAAAAAAAATTTAAAGCCACAAGAGAGAAGGAAGACAGGATATAGGATGAAGCCAGCCGCCCCATGCGGGATTCAAACCAAATTTCAAAAACAAGATTTTAAAAAATTCAACTTTTAACTACCTAAAAAGAAAAAAATCTTTAATTACAGAAAGTGGTGTTTTAGTAGTATTTAGGGACCTATAGGTATAAGTATGGGTATTTCTTTATCTTTACACTTTCTAGTTCTAGCACAACCGAAATATTAATAATGTTCGCAACTAAATCATCCGGGTAAAATGGAGAAAAATTCCGAACAAAAGTTTTACACCCTAAAATACAATTCGAAATAAATGTCTAGAAACAGAAAACCCATAAACTTTTTGTATCTTGCTAGAGAAATATTTTTTAATTAAATTATTTTATTTTGAGTTTTTCCTCTTTTTTTAGGAAACTTTACCCTTAAAATAAAGTTTTTGTTAAGTCTTTTGTTGGGAAAGTAGCGAAGAAAAAAAAAAAAAAAAGTTTGAGAGGTTTAATGTCTGTGAAAAGACTATTTAAAAAAATCCATCTTAATTTTTGTTGGTCTCTTGAACCAAAAAGAAGAAAAAGATATGAAATTAATAAAAGGGAACTGAACTTTGCCTGCGTCCTTTTTCTTCTAACTTTATCTACTATTTATTAAGAAGCTGTTTTTATCTGAGGGAGGTTTGTAAGAAATTTCTTTTCACATATGTAGGTACTTAGTTTGGATGTTGATCTTGTTAACTCTGTATCTAATCTGATCTTACTGAATGAAAGCGCTACCTATATGAAGTGAGTTTTAGGAAAAGTGTTGTAGGTACCTATAGATACCTATTAGTGTAAAAGTGATTATTTCAAATACCGAAACCAGTTTTTAAGAGGAAGTGAAATTAATGTTTAAAAAAAGAAGTAAAAAATCAATTAGTGGATGTGATAATAATGTACCTATTTATTTGATAAAGGTAATGGAAGTGGTAATTTCTTGAAGTGGGTAATAATAATCCATATAATCCATGTTGGTATTGGTCATAAAGAGAAAGTATAAGAGGGTGTGACACAATTATTCTCTCACAATTCTTCCCCCTCATTTCCACAGAATGAATATTGTAGGTATAACGCCTGAGAAAACCCTCGTATTTTGGTCACCATAAATCAGACATCTTATCTGATGTTGAACAGGAGATAAAGACGTAGAATTCCTTTCTTGTGTCGAGACATAAATTTATATTATTCTTCAACTTCAAAGATGTTTCTTCCCATAGGCGATGCTTTTAGTCTAATGAACAAAAACAAAAGCAAAACCTTAGAAGGAAATAACTAAAAAGAAAAAAAAAAAAAAAATAAAAATAAAAGAAACTTCCACTTTTTTTGATCTTGGAGAACGAAAAGAAAGCAGAAAGCAGAATCTTGAGAAGATGTGTGTTTTCACATTTCGAGAGAGAAAACTTGTTTTTCAGATTGTCCTTCCGCTATCTTTATGACTTTCACCATTAAAGAAAATCAACTCGTACTTATTACAGTAATAAGTTAGGTATACAAATATATAGGTACAAAGGTATAATAAGTATACCTACCTAGTTATCTTAATCTTAATATCCTTGATCCTAATTTATCTACTTTACTTACTTATCCGTGGCTAAGGCCTTGTCGACCATATGCCTGCTCCACACTGTGCCTCCATTGCGCTCGGTCTTGAGCATACTCCTGTCAGGATGCAGGATCTACACCCATCTCCTGGGATTTATCCATGTCCATAATATTAGCTATGTGTATAAATTTATTACGAAATACCTACTCTCGGTACAAATTAAGAATTTCATCAGGACAAGATTGAAACTTTTATAAATGTCCGCCTCGAAAGAACGCTATGAAATTTTCATGTCGCTCCTGGGAGTCGAACCTCATCCCCTGGATGATGAGTCCACCGTTCTTACTCATTGGTATCACACGAACCTTTTACGCCGGAGGTCCGGGTTTGATTCCCGACGGGGTGGAAGTTTTTTTTTTTTTTGGCTCTGTGCTTGGAGTTCGGGGTACCTCTTGAAGACTATTGAGTATTAGCTACTTTAATTGAGTACTGAGTAGCGACCAGTGACGGCATTACCGGTGTAAAAAGATCTTGATGATACGCGTGTATGGGAATTACCCAATATGTAGAATATTTATTAAAAAGAGTCACTTAGAAATGCTTTGATACCCACAAAAACTGTGAAGATTTGAAGAAGCTCTCTGCTTTATCACAAATAATTCATGGTTTGATTGAATTCGATGTTTGAAGTGTCCGCCTCGTAATCATGAGGTTGAGAGTTCGCATAGGTACTTCTGATTATCAGACGGATAGTCTCTGCTATAGTAAGGAAGAATATAGGATATAGGTATACCTATGATATTTACCAACATTAGGAGACAAAGAAAACCAAAGTACAATTTGTATTTCCTTCCACTCCGTCATGGCTAATTAATCATAGCTTAGAATTAGAATTTTGGTGTTTTCAACAGAAAAAGTAAAAATAAAAGAATAATATTCATAAAAAAAGAAGAAGTAAAAAGAGAACTGTCACATTTTAAAAACGGAATTATTCCTCTTAATTTTATTCTTATGCTAATTTAAATTACTTTTTTTGTTGTTGTCAGAGTTAATTGTGTTCTTTTTTTCTTTCCTAATACAGGGTGCGCCAGCGTTACCTGACGATTTTTAAAATAATGGTGCACGCTTAATTTTTATGATAAATTCGTATTTTTTTTTTTTATTTGAAAGATAAGAACAAGCAATTTAGTAGTCTCTCTCCCTCTCTCTCTCTCTCTCTCTCGTATATCTTCTCACAAGTTTCTCCGTCTGAGGTTTAATGAAGCGAGTCTGTTTCATTTGGATTGAATAATTCCCCTGACTCTGACTCTCTGGAAATTGTTATTTTCCATTAGAAAACCTGACGGCTGAATGGATGCGTGTGGGTTAGCTCATGTCGTTCTGTTATATTGTGTAAGAACTCCAAGATATTACGTCGAGTCTCGATATATAAGTAGCCTCCGTGGCCGAGTGGGTATCACACTAGGCTTGTACGCCGGAGGTCCCGGGTTCGATTCCCGGCGGGGTGGAAGTTTTTTGGCTCTGTTCTTGGAGTTTGGGGTACCTCTTAAGGACAATTGAGTATTAGCTACTTTAATTGAGTAGTGAGTAGCGACCAGTGACGGCATTACCGGTGTAAAAAGATCTTGATGATATACGCGTGTAGATGAGAATTACCTACCCAATATGTAGAATATTTATTAAAAGGAGTCACTTAGAAATGCTGTGATACCCACAAAAACTGTGAAGATTTGAAGAAGCTCTCTGCTTTATCACAAATAATTCATGATTTGATTGAATTCAATGTTTGAAGTGTCCGCCTTGTAATCATGAGGTTGAGAGTTCGCATACCTACTTCTGATTATCAGACGGATAGTCTCTGCTATAGTAAGGAAGAATATAGGATATAGGTACCTATGATATTTACCAACATTAGGAGACAAAGAAAACCATGCAAAGTACAATTTGTATTTCCTTCCACTCCGTCATGGCTAATTAATCATAGCTTAGAATTAGAATTTTGGTGTTTTCCACAAAAAAGTAAAAATAAAGAATAATATTCATAAAAAAAGAAGAAGACACTATTTTTAAAGAAAGCCTCTACGGCGAAAGCACGATGTTGTGGGGTCCACGACTCCATAGCGACTAAATTGCTTATGATTCTGAATCCAGAAATGTTTACTTTAACAAGATACGACAAGTTATAACAAAGTTGCGAACAAAACAAAATCGTCCGGTAACGCTGGCGCACCCTGTAAAAGGGAAGCCAGACAGAACAGAAGGGAAGATAGATGTGTGTATAAATTATTCAAATAGAGATAGCTAAAAGTGCAGTTTGAAATAATAAATCTTATGCAGTCTTGTAGGTAGATTTTTTTCTAGCAACTAGAGAGCTTGAAGTTCATGGTTAATTTTCGCTATAAGTACCTATACTTATTAGGTACTCTAACTTTACCCTTACCAACATATATTACTTATAATTATGTATAGCTATAAAATACAGAAGAGAGTAGGTATAGGTACACTTAAATACGTAGTGGTCAAGACGCTCGCCTGGTAATCAGGAGGGCGTGGGTTCGATCCCAGCCGAGGTATGGAATTTTGTCCTCATTTATTTGAGAAATTGACCACGTTATAATGGAGCTCTAAGGGTTAGCTGGTAGAGAACGCCTAAGGCGTTAACCTCGCCTAGTGGTTGCCTTCCACTCAAGAGTCTATTATTATTTTTATTATTATTAAATACTGCAATTTATTGTAGGTACGTATAAGTATCAAATAAGAAGAATAAAATCCAAAGCGATTTTCTTGTTTTCCCTGACTGTGGTAATAAATTTGTCATTTTACTAATTTTCCGCTTTTAGGGAATTTAGGGGAAGCAGGAAGCACGGAAAAGTAAATGAAGAAAGGAATAAAGAGCTGAAGACCAAACTTTTCCAATATTCAATTTGGAAGAAAAAACTTTACTATAGGTTGGTAGGTAATGTTGGTATACGTAGAAACGTTAGGTAGGTACTTACCATTTTCATGTTCTGATTAAGCAAATTTATTTATGAATCAAATAAAATGGTGAGATAAAAAAAACTTCTGCTATGCCTACGCTTCTTCCTCTTCCTTTTTCTTCTCCTCCTCCTCATCCTGCCTAAGACGAATTTTTGTAACTATAGGTAGGTAATACCTATCAGGAATAAGGAGCTGAAGACCAAACTTTTCCAATTTTCAATTTGGAAGAAAAAACTTTACTATAGGTTGGTAGGTAATGTTGGTATACGTAGAAACGTTAGGTAGGTACACACCATGTCTACCATTTTCATGTTCTGAATAAACAAATTTATTTATGAATCAAATAAAATGGTGAGATAAAAAAAAAGTTTTGCTATGCCTACGTTTCTTCCTCCTAATTTTTCTTCTTCTCCTCCTCCTCATCCTGCCTAAGACGAATTTTTGTAACTATAGGTACCTATGTACCTAGAATTCTAGAATATTCCGACAAGGATTAAGAAAAGAGACGTGTAGGAATCAAAGGAAGAAGACGAGAAAAGAACATGAAGGTGTGGGAATGAAATATAAAGAATAAGGAGCGGAAGAGGAAGCATAAACATCAGAGGATGAGAGTAAAGAGAAAGAAGGTACCTATATAGGTGTACATGAATATTCCGACAAGGAACAAGAAAAGAGACGTGTAGGAATCAAAGGAAGAAGACGAGAAAAGAACATGAAGGTGTGGGAATGAAATAGGTATAAAGAATAAAGAGCGGAAGAGGAAGCATAAACAGAGGATGAGAGTAAAGAGAAAGAAGGTACCTACCTATAGGTGTATAGGTATTCGTTAGAAGTAGGTAGGTAGAAGAAAGAGGAAGAGTGTTAGAAAAGTACCTTTCTAGTACCCACTTACCTCTAACCCAGTACCTACCTACCTACCTAGGTACCCATCTAACTTACCTCTGTGACAGAGGGTCTAGAAGTTTTATTCACAGGTGTGGGAATGAAATATAAAGAATAAGGAGCGGAAGAGGAAGCATAAACATCAGAGGATGAGAGTAAAGAGAAAGAAGGTACCTATAGGTGTATATGTATAGATTAGTTAGAAGTAGGTAGGTGTAGAAGAAAGAGGAAGAGTGTTAGAAAAGTACCTTTCTAGTACCCACTTACCTATATAACCCAGTACCTACCCACCTACCTAGGTACCGGTACCCATCTAACTTACCTCTGTGACAGAGGGTCTAGAAGTTTTATTCACGGTTCCGGCTTTGAATAATAGGTGGAGTTGTCATAATGAATTCCCAGCTCCTCCTTCCTTCATACCTTCCCATTGAGAGAAGTTTGCACAACTTTCATGTTGTGTTCTCTTGCGCTGAAATTTATTTGTCCTATGCTAATTACTCGCAAATATAAATCATCCTCTCCATTAACACTTGAGTTCAAGTTTTTCATTTCCTCTTCAGCGAGCTCTGTCAGTGACGTAGGTGTGATAGTAGGTAGGTACCTATACAGAGTGTTTATAAAGTCTGGGGACCCCTGAATATACCTACGGCTGAAGATGGTTGCAGAACTTTAGGGCGTGATATGGGAAGATATCCAAAGAACTACCAATTCAGAATAGCAAAGAAAAAAGTT